>NC_139963.1:6043281-6120247 GCF_963993115.1 Abramis brama | reverse complement strand
ATATCGATCTAACATCGTTTTAAAAGGTAATGAATCGATTGTATCGATACTAGGAAATAACGCATTAGATTTAAGCACGTCAGACTTTATATGGATGTTTTTTCTTAGTACTTTTAATTATAAAGGCGTTAAACGTTACTCGATTCAGTCTGCCTATCTGTGACTATCAGCAGCGCAAAGACAACATGCAGTGCAAAGCCTCTCACCTCAGAAAAACGGACTTTCCTGTTCTCTCAGCCGCTATACTGCAAACTCTTCAATTGCACGCGCAGATGCGGCGGAGCGTGCTGTAGGCCTATATCGCTTCACTATAAAGCACAAAATAAACTACAAGCATGCAATGTCGTTACGTTTTAAATTTAAACGTGTTGTCCAGATTCAGTATCCTGCGGTCAGATGATGTTGTCAGGCTATATGTCTGTGTCATTATTCTATCATTATTTTCATAACTTGTAACGAAATAAAGTCTCTCACCTCAGAAAAACGAAATTTCATGTCCTGTCACCGTGCACTCTTTAATTGCACGCGCAAATGCGCCGGCGCACACTGTATGACTTCACTAAAGCGCAAAAGAAATACGAGCATGCAACGTCGTAAATTAGTAAGTTACAAAATAAAAATAAAAGTAAAATACCAATAAATTACGTTATTGGTACGTCATGTGTGTTGCTATTTATCAGGAGCAGTTTCCATGTTTACCAGTTAAGTATTGTGTATCACCATGGTAGCCTAATTCTTGTTTGTTTATATGACTGTGGTGGCTCATACCAAGATTGTATTAACAAAAACTAGTTTGGGACTGCTATTTAATAGCTTAACCTCGCAGTGCCTATACTTTTTATCAGTATTTGTCATATTCTTACCTTTTTTTTACAGAACTTGTAAAAACAGAACTTGGGGACAGAACTTGTGTGTCAACAATTTTTGTGTAAACAAATGTATTATAATAGGCATATATAATTCCTAAAAAGGTGGGTCGCGGCTTGATGACCATGGGGAAATGTGGATCCCATGGCCAAACTATTCAAAACATCATTCAATGTTGTGATAATCGTAATTAATAATCACAATTTCAAGGGAATAATCGACAATTATAAATTTTTTGTCATAATCATGCAGCCCTACTTTATTCAAATAAAATGTGAATGCATTTGAAATTAATTGTTGTTCACTTGTTTGTTTATATCCATAATTAATTGATACCTGATTCCCTTACAAGAATTTTTGGCTAAAAAGTCACTGAATCGATTTCAAGTCACTGAATCGTTTCAGATCGTATCGTTCTAAATGAACCAATATCGTCCTTGAATCATATCGACAACCACGAATCGCGATACGAATCGAATCGTTGTTAAAACGAATCGTTACACCCCTACAAAAAACAAAACAAAAAAACAGTTGTGGATCATTCAGGTAATGACACACAATATTAAAAATCAAGCCTATGTAAATTGTCTTGTATTTTGTGTTTGTATTTTGTCTTGTGGACTAGGCTATTGAACATCTGTTATGTGAAAAAGCTTTTTCAGGGCAGTACTAAATAGAATCAATGTTTTGATACTTCTTATTAAAAAAACAAACAAAAAAAAACAATTTCTATAACGTTCTGTTACATTCTGCAAGGTGTTTTGTAAACGTATGACTAAAGTGTAAATGTAACAAAAATCATAACATTATTAGAAGCCAGCCATAATGTTGCTATGGTTACTATGTCAATCATCGCAATTTCATGACTCACAGGACTAAAACTTAGCGGATTCACTCCCACATTTTATCATTTGCAGTTATCACTTACAGTGTGAACATAACCACTGGTCCTCTAGAAGCATGAAAAACAAAACTATTATTTAGATCGTCAATAGGGCTCCCTTTTAACCCTCTGGGGACCAAGCTGTTTTTGGGGTCCTTGAGATGTTCTGACATGCCTTGACATTTGTGCTTTTTTCAGTTATTTATAAACATGTTAATGGCAAAGGTGTAAATTCACTCTATATAGCACAAACAGGGCTACCATAATATGCGAGCAACGTGTATGTAGATGTTTGTATTTTTAAGAGAATAATGTTTATGCGTGGTTATTGAAAAAAATTAAAATGAAAGTTGCTGAATTAAGACCACAAAACACATATTAAATATGTGTCCACAAGACTTTTGACTAATTGATGTTGTCCCTTTGAGTTCTAGCTTCAAAATGATGTAAAAATAGTCTTGCTTTATCGTTCACAAAAAAAAATACATTGATTTAAATGGTGTAAAACAGGTTTTGCTTGGAAAGCCAATATGCGAGGGGGAGGAGTAGTTTACACCTTAGATTATGAATGTCCCACCCACTCTGTATAATGAGCCATTCACTCAGGTGTGAAACTGACTGAGCCACAATGCAAGGACAAAAGATGTATTTAGAAGAAGACTTATATTGACCATTTAAGATTTCGCTTACATCTCTCTTGTAAATATGTTTTGCTATTTTATTCAAAATGTTACAATTACAACAATTACAATTTCAACAATATTTCAAGTGTACTCTTTCTTTGTAAAAAAAAAAAAAAAAAGATTATAGGCCTACAGTTTATCATGTATTCATTAGTTTGAATATAGCCAACATTGGAACATCTAACATCTTAGTCTATGAATTTATTTTTGACAAAAATAGTATTTTTTTTGCAGTTTAATACGTTGCTTATACAAATACATTTTATTTCAACATATTGTCGATTTTTACTCATCTCAGTAGGCTATAGCAAAGCAGTTTATTCTTTCACACACAGACGCGCGATTCATATTTAGGCTAAACAGTCTTTACAAATATGTCCCCTTCATTCATCTCACAGAAAGGCGAGTCATATTATAGAAATGCGATTCATCTTTTTGCGGTTTACATAGGCCTACACTAACGTTATTCCATAACGTTATTCCACACGTGAGAAAAGAAAACAGCCTACCTCACTCCTCAGCGGAATCTGCTCCTCATTTCAGGAGATATTGCTCCTCATCAGCACTGTTCTGAGGAATATTTTCTCCATAAGGTAGGCTATGTCTCACTCGCGAGGAGTCGCGACGCGCTTTGTTTACAGCTGATGTGGGCGTTTCACAGCTCTGAAATAGTTCTCAGAATTTGCGTTTGAATAGCACGCGCTCTCCGGGGAGTGGTCACATTACTGTGAATGAGCTCCTAATGAGCTCGACAGGAGTCGCTCTCTTTTTATACAGATTACAGAAGCTGAGAATATTTGTTTTTTATATAAATGACTTCATTTAAAAGATGCGATCTCAAGCTTTATGCCCGTGGGTCTGTTTGCCTGTTTGACTGAATTTTCGCGGAGTTATAGATCATTTTCGAACGCGTTTCAAATGGGAGTTTACTGACAGAGAGAAGGCAGAAATCGCATCATGTTAATTTTTCTTTATTTGTCAAAAAGCAAAACACTTTATTTTTATTGTGAGTATACAGAAAAAAAATAGAAACTGAACAGGATCGATTGATGTATTACACGAAAATGAAAGATCAAAATTAACAGAGCATTTAGTGTTTATTTTCATTGCTAAAAAAAAAAAACGAGCAAAACGCGCGGGTGCGTTTGTGGTCCCCAGAGGGTTAAGCCATCACTTACTTTCCGCGTTCTGCGCACTCACTAAAACTCTCGTCAGAAACACTGAAGTTGTCTGCACAAACCACATTTTTTCACAAACCACGCATAAATGTCATTATCTCAAAACTACAAACTTTTACATACATGCTGCTGACATATTATTGTAGCAGAGTTTGTGCTGAATAAAGTGTAATCAGACTTTAGCCATGAAAATGTTACAAGTAACAGAAATTAGCACAAATGTCAGAGCATGTCAGAACACCTCCAGGGCCAGAAAACACCTCAGACCCCAGAGGGTTAACCCATTTAGCAAAAGTGGTTAGTAAGATTTAGCCTTAAAGGGCACCTATTATGACCCTTTTTACAAGATGTAAAATAAGTCTCTGATGTCCCCAGAGTATGTATGTGAAGTTTTAGCTCAAAATACCCAACAGATATTTTTTTTACAGCATGTTTAAATTGTCATTTTTTGGGGCTCAGAAAAACGCGCCGTTTTAGTGTGTATCCTTTTAAATGCAAATTAACTGCTGCTGCCGGCCCAAAAGGCGGAGCCTCACGAGCTCGCGCTCAGAGCCAGGACAATCTCATCTGATAATATCAGAACAGAAACTCTCAGTAGCGGTGTTCATTTCGACTCGGAGTCGGACAATAATGCCCACAGAGCCAGAGAATATATGCTGTATAGAGATATCACAGGTATAGTTTAGTTTAATTATGGTTATAACTAATTTGTCATCTGCTTTTATCCACTATTAATAGCTACAAGCCTGCTGTAGCAGACCTCGTTCGAATGATGACCAAAATATACTGATGAGTTCAATTAAGTTTATTTTACATGACACAAAAGATGAAGCGTTAGTTTTACTCCAGAAAATCACTGTATGAGCAGCTAAATAAACACAGTATAAGATGTGAGCATTTAAGTCTTATCCAAAACTCTCTCTCTCCCTTTCATTAGCATGGAACATACACAGCGAAGTACACAAAACACTCGTTACAACTAACAGTAAACAAATATATACACACCTTTTCAGTCTGTGCTTAATAAACTGGTACACTGTAAATCCGTAAAACTACTCGATGAGCTGTCATAAAGTGCGCGCTCTCACTTTAATTTCTGCCGTGATCAGTAACGTTAGGCCTGTCGCTCCGGAGAGTGTAAGCTGGATCACGAACAGTTGGTACAGATCCATCCTCAAGTAACAACGAGAGTAAATGAAGACTGCTATGTTCATTCTTACATCCAACAACAAAACACCTCAATCGTTTAGGAGACATTCTTGTCTACAGCTGCTCAAGCGTCGAAACAATGGAGGACTGTGTCCCACTCCCTCAGGGCGGGTCTATGCTCAAACTGCAGTGTCAATCAACAGTCGTGGGAGGGGCCTGTGCAATTCTACGTCACATTGCATAGAATCTTAGAACAGCTCATTCTGAGACGGTGCTTATGATTTATTGAGATTGTAAAAAAAACACTGGGTGGATTTTTATCATTCTAGGGTGGTTTTGCTCACACACTGCCAACACACATTTATGTTCAAACACCATGTAAAAGTGAATTTTGCATAATAGGTGCCCTTTAATAAGCCACGTATCTCACGTAAATACAGTCAATTATGGCTCAAGTGAACATAAACTGCTAGGTTAAAACCGGATGAGTCCTTTTCCTCTTGTACATACAATGTACTTATTACATAAACTAATTAATATGTTATAATAGTAATTACAATAACTGGGTACTAACTAGGTACTAACCATGAACCTAAACCTAACCTTAACCCATGCAGTTACCTTATATTACCCAGTACTTTCTAAAGTAAGTACACTGTAACAACATGTAAGTGCATGTAATGTAAAATAAAAGTGCAACCCAGGCCTTCCCGCTCTCTAACGTCTCTCCAGTACGCAAAAGCTTCTCCATTATTAACAAGATCTTGACTGATCATAACCTTTTAACAAGAGTCCTCTCTTTTTTCAGATTAACAGCCTGTAATCTCACTTATCAGCACTGTGAAGTTGTGGCTTCAGTTCTACAGTCATCAAACTCCTTGAGAGAGCTGGACCTGAGTAACAATCACCTGCAGGATTCAGGACAGAAGCTACTCTGTGCTGGACTGAAGAGTCCAAACTGTCAACTCAACATACTGAGGTTTGAGTTTGACTTTCATTCATTAATTAATGTTAATAATAATATGTGCTTTAAATAAATTTTATACTATGGGGGGCTGTTGAATGCATGAATCTGATTGGTTGATGAATAGGGGTGGTTGAAAAAAAAATCAATCCTACAGTTTTGAACTCAACAATTTTTTTTTGGACCAATTAGACTTTACATGTTTTCAACATTGCACCCTTAAGTAATTAACTTTACACACAGACACAACTCATTACTTTGTGTGGCAGAAACAACTCAATTGAGTGAAAGTAACTCAGGTGAATACACATTAGTGTAACATAGTTAAAATAGTTTATATATTGTATATACTATATTGTAATATATTAACACAATATATTATTTCAGATTAGCAGCCTGTAATCTAACTGATCAGCACTGTGAAGTTGTGGCTTCAGTTCTACAATCATCAAACTCACCCCTGAGAGAGCTGGACCTGAGTAACAATGACCTACAGGATTCAGGAGTGAAGGTGCTCTCTGCTGGACTGAAGAATCCAAACTGTCAACTCAACATTTTGAGGTACTTAGAAGTTTTATGTATATAGACTTCATTGTACATTACAATACATTTACACACCCACACACACATTGCAAACACATAAGGATACATATAGCCACATTATCCAAAGTACATGTTAAATAGATATGTATTTAACTGAGTCTTGAAGGTAGCCATAGATGAGATATAATGAAGTGTAAGGGCTAGTGAATTCCATAATTTAGGAGCATTAGCACTAAATGAACTTCCACCTACAGTGGACAAAAAAACCCCAAAAAAACAAGTTCAGCTGATCTAAGGGACCGGGCAGGGTGGTAGGAGTAAACTAGATCAGATGGATATGGAGGTGCATGACCATTTAATGCCTTAAATGTTAGAAGTAATATCTTAAAGTGAATACGTGATGCCACGGGTAACCAGTGATGAGCAGAGGAGTAATGTGAGCAGAATGTCTGGTTGATGTGAGAACATACTGTAATCGATTGATGCATGAATTAAGGTGTCAGCATCAACTAGAGAAGATCGAAGATGTGCAATATTACGAAAATGGAAAAAAATAGTTTTTAACAACAGAAGAAATATGAGAGCAAAAAGAGTTGAGTCAAATACAACACCAAGGTTACGGATGGATGAAGAAGGCTTAACATGAACTCCATCAATATCAAAGGACCGGTCCATCCTTTTGACTGAGGCAGCAGAGCCAATCATCAATATTTCAGTTGTGTTATTATTTAACTTGAGGAAATTCGGGGATATCCAATGCTTGATATCCCTGATACATGTAGTAAGTGAGTCGGGCAGGGATGCTCTATTAGAGCTGGTGGTGAGGAAAATTTGAATGTCATCAGCATAGCAATAAGGTCCATGCATGTATATGAGGTCACCAAGTGGATATATATAAATGATGAACAGTAGTGGGCCAAGAACTGAACCTTAAAGAACACCCTGTGTAAGCGGAGCAGTGACAGATCTATACCCTTGTATAGTGATATAATACTTTCTGTCGCTGATGTAGGAAATGATCCAGGAAAGAGCTGAACCAGTGATGCCGATATCACTAAGGCGATAGATGAGTATTTAATGGGAGACTGTGTCAAATGCAGAACTTGTTTATTAACCCTGAATCCATGGACAGAAGAATGTCATTAACCACCCAATGAAGAGCAGTTTCAGTGCTATGAGATGGGTGAAATCCTGACTGAAAAGGTTCAAAAAGACCATTAGGATCTAAGTATGATCTCAGTTGTGAAGCCACAACTTTTTCAAGTATTTTGCTTAAGAATGGTAAATTAGATATTAGATATAAGCTGGCAGGATGTGGAATTAGACTTCATAATTAGATAACTTATGGCAGCAGAGGTAGTCAGAGTGAAAGCAGAGAGAGTTTGTTGAATGAGCTGAATCAGCTTACATCAAATGAACATTTGCGTCACTTTGGTGTCTTTGGTAATGGATTCATTTTGTCTGAAAAGAATTGAGAAAAGCTATTCACAAGCACTCCAGAGCCAGAAATAACATGTTGTGGTGGATTAGTGAGATTGTTAACTATAGCAAAGAGTGATTTGGGCCTGCACATGGAATTCTTAAAAGTACAGTTGTTACTCAACCAGAATAATACGCCATTCCAGCGGCGGTAAAATTGGGGATGTGTATTTGCTGCCTTTTACCGCTAAGTGGCGCTATAATCACAGACTTTGAAAAGTGTCAGTTTATTATCTCTATTACGTAATCTGACGCTGCGCTGTGGCTCATTGAGAGCGATTGAGAGCTGGTAGCAGATAAATTCAAGTGAACCATTGTAGTTGGTTCACTTGAATTCATAATCCCAATACTGAAATTACAATACAACTTTAGAACTGAAACAAATGTAGGCTTCTATTATTGCATGAAATTTAAGCAAAGTAGGCTAAATGTTAACATTGTGTGCCCAATTTTTCTATAATTTAGAAAGTCAATGCATGTCATTAGTAGGGATACTCCAACCCGATATTTGTTTCGGGTATCGGCTCCGATATGGAATAAAATTTTAGATCGGGTATCGGTAACAATGGGCCCGATCCGTAGGGGCATCAAATTACAGCGAGAGTGATTCGAAAGCTTACAAAGCAGTCGGCTCTCTAAACGCTCTCGCTGTAATTCTATGCTGTGCATGTGACATCACACGCTAGCAACATGCGCAGAATGCAGGCGGCAGGTAAACTGTTTCCAATTCAAACAAGCTAACGTGCATACCTATCAACACTCCTGTTTTCCCCCGGAGCCTCCTGTATTTCACACCCATCTCCCACCCCCCTCCCGTTTTGTTATTTCTCCCATGAAACTCCCGTAATTTGTATGGCCCAAACCTCGTTTTATGAATAACCACATCAATTTATTATTCCAAAGTTGTCCGATTGCCAGATCTTGTATTAAACGTATCCTACTCACACAATCAACACTTCATACAAATTTCAACCCATTTGTGAGCTTAACCTGGCAACCTACAACCCAGTTGTGCTGTTGACGTCTGCGCTGGTAGTAGTTGGGAAGTTGGATAAGCGTCACTGGTAGAAATGGGAGGAGAAGACTCAGTGGTAAATATTTAACGCAATTAACGCAGCATCTGTTTTTTTTGGTCATCCTTTGGCTGGCGTCACATTATATGATGCGCTCTTATTCATGCAAATGCTTTTAACCCTCTGGGGTCTGAGGTGTTTTCTGGCCCTGGAGGTGTTCTGACATGCTCTGACATTTGTGCTTATTTCTGTTACTTGTGACATTTTTATGGCTAAAGTCTGATTACACTGTATTCAGCACAAACTCTGCTACAATAATATATCAGCAGTATGTATGTAAAAGTTTGTAGTTTTGAGATAATGACATTTATGCGTGGTTTGTGAAAAAAAAAAAAAATTGTCACTGAAATAAGGTCATGAAACCCATACTGATTATTTCTTCACAAGACTTTTGAAAACTGTATCACGTAGCCTAGAATATTTGCTCCAAAACTGTGAAAATCACCCTGACTGCTCATTCAGATAAGACAATATATTGATTTAAAAATTGTAAGACGTGTTTTATGTAAGAAAGCTTTATGCGAGGAGGCGTGATCACATCATTAATATGTATTGTTTTCACACCTGAGAAAGACAAAGACCCTCCCTAATGGCCCTATTAGGAGCTATCAGGCCCTGTCATTCTGAGCAACCTTGCACAAAGAATGAGGAGATTTAAAAAAGAATGGCTGTTTGATTGTTTGGATTTATTTACAACACAACATAATCCAAAGATACACAACAAATGACAAAAAAGCACATTTTTGAAAAAATGACCCAAAGACAGAGACCTTTGTGCCATTCCTAAAAAACATTGTACATACCTTTCATTTCCAAGGTGTTTGATTTTCACTTTACCATGTTCATATACAGAGACTCATGTGAATGTTGAAGTCAGCAGGACTCAGTGGCATCTGGTCATTGAAAGAAAAAAAAAAAGTGAACATACTGATATCAAGAGAAATATAGGCCTGCACGATTTTGGGAATAAATTTTAGATTTTTCTGGTTAAAATTGCTTTTTAAAAAGTTTGAAAGTCTTTTAGTGCCGCTTTCAGAGCAGATATCCACAAACACAGTAACAGTAAACACGGGTCTAAATATTATAATATTCACCATATATCTATCAACAGTTCAACTGCAATGTGAAGTTTATGCAACAATAACATAAACTAATAAGTAAGAATTTCTTACCTTACATCTTTCTTGTCTTCAATTCGCGTTCTTCTTCTTCTGAGGTAAATCCAATGTAAGCTCACTGCATGTCTTCCAAACTCGACGAAAAGCAGGGATTTATGAAGTGTGGTGTTTTGTTTTTAGAGGTAATGAGCGCAATCGCGTTCCATGTGGAGATTTGCATGTGAATCTCTTTTGCGCGCGTGGGCGTGGTCAAATTAAAAATAATGAGCAAGCGTTTGAGAAACTGGACATCTTGTTGGTTTTATACAAATTACTTAAACAGAGAATATTTGTTTTCAGTTTGAATCCGATCATTTAAAAGTACACACTTAAATGTTTATATAGGTATATGGCTCATAAATGTGTGACAAGTATTCGCTGAGTTTTGTTTCAGTTTATAGACCTGCTCAAGAAAAAAAAGTTCACCGCGACGGAGAGGCAGAAAGCACACCCTGTTTATTTTCTTTATTTTACAAAAGCACAATGTTTTGATTTGATTGTAAGTGGACACATACAAAAGTAGAAATATCACAGATTGTTTTTTCATATTTCTTTTTTCTGTATGACCATAAATGACGGCGTATTTTAAGTTTATGTTGCTGCTATGTGAAAAAAATCCAGCAAAACGCGCGGGCGCGTTTGTCGACCCCAGAGGGTTAAACCATTCAAGACTCACACACGACACACAGAAAGATCAGAATCGAGTTCTCTTTCGGCTTGAAGTTGAACGAACACTAACACGTGCAATTATGCCAAAATGTCCGTTTTGTCGAGTATCCTCATAAGAGCAGACTGAGCAGTCTTAAATGAGTTAAACAAAGTCTTAAATGAATGTAAAAAGTTGTGAGGGAATGAAGTTGTGTGAGATCTGTGTCTCTGTCAGCAGTGGCAGATCTTAAAGGGACAGCAGCCAATGAAGCTTTCTGTCAGTAAAGTTAATCAAAGAACAAAGGGAACAGAGGAAATTACTCACTGCTCTTGACTAAAGAACTTGTAACTTTAATAAGAATTAATCTATATATCATTTTAAATTTATGCAGTGCAAACTGTTTGATAACTTTATTCAATTTCTGTTCATTTCCTACCTGTTAGACAAATATTTCAAATATACTGTCTTTGTTTCTACATTAATTTGGAGATTAACTGTGAAATTATTACATTATAAAATATGTTAAAAACAAGTTTTTTTAATGGTGATTAATCGTGATTAATCACAGAAAAAAATGTGTGATTAATCTAGTTATTTTTGCAATCATTAAACATAAATAAAAAAGAAACATGAATAAATCTTATCCATGCTTCTTTTTATTTTTATTGAATATCATGTATTTATTTATCTTAATATCTGCACAATTAATGTGTATTTTAGCCATCCAGCACCCCCCATAAAGTTAAGTAATGTTTAAGTCAAGCCTGCCTGATGCCTTTCACAAAAGAATGATCCCAGTCTCTTCCACACAGTGAGGCATACTGTTTATTAGGTAATTCAGCACTGTTTTTATTTTAGTATCGGATCGGTATCGCCCGATACTGAATCCCAGATATCGGTATAAGAGGCAAAAAATGCTGATTGGAGCATCCCTAGTCAATAGATTACGTGTCTTATACTTCGTGTTATTTCAATTTGTTAATAGATTTATTAACTGAAACATAACAGTGAAATAAATTAAATTAAATGATCGTAAAATTAAAACATTGATCAGGACTTGCTAACCGATGTTAGTCGGCAGCATTTGTGTTTTAGAATTCTTTAGTAAGAATTAAATAGGCTTACAGTAGGTTGTTAAGATTTACATAATTTTCTTTAATAAATGATAAAAACATTTCAACATAAAACATTGCAATAAAAAAATATTACATCAATGAGGCTTTGCATGAGCATAAGCATGGCTGTATAGTGCGACATAATGTCTCCACGATCTGCTTTTGAAGAAATATGCTGGTATCGTGCTACAGCGCACATTCTATCAGCTGCAGTTCTGGCGCCTCAGTCCCGATACTGTAAAACTCAACGTACATTCACATCACTTGTTAATGCAGCGGTAGAGTTACACTCACAGGACACTGCACTTATTCGCAATCACAAAAGTTGTCACAAATTATTTGCTCGTGCTTTAAAGCTTTGCCGGGTAAACATTTCATTGGTGTTCTGTTCTGACATGATGCACTTTTTCTGAGCTTGTACGCCCAAAGCGCGCGCGCACTGTCAAACAGCGCCAAACTCGACTTTATCTTTCGCGTCTGATTGTGCTAATACTGCCAAATACACACAAGGTTTACATAAACACAGTTGGTTATGTCTATAGTGAACGAAAACAGTTGAGAGAAAATCAGATTTGAGTTAACTGATGTCTGTTTCTAGATGCGTGCAGGTCTTAAAGTGACCTAGTAAACATACTGTCGCTTGTCCTTAAAGGGCTAGTTCACCTCAAAATAATTTGTCATGATTTCCTCACTCTCATGTTGTTCCAAGCCTGTATTAATTTCTTTCTTGTGCTTAACTCAGAAGATATTTTGAAGAATGTGGGTATTAACAGTTGCTGGTCCCCAATGACTTCCTTAGTACAAAAAAAACCAAAAAAACTTTTAGAAGTCATTGAGGACCAGCAACTGTTTGGTTACCTGCATTCTTCAAAAACTTTTATGTTCAATTTAAACATCAGGTTTAAAACAACTTGAGTGAGTAAATGATGACAAAATGTTCATTTTTAGGTGAACTATCCCTTTAATGTTAATAAAACAACAAAAGAGAAAATCACTCGCTACTCTTGACTGAATTAAGATTTTTATCTTCGCCCACTTTAGCCAAAATGTCCCAAATTTGGCCTAAATAAAGATAAGTATACATCAAACAATGAGAATATTTTATATAAAAACAAAACCATAATTTACACAGTCTGGCATCAGACAACAACAGCACATCATTAATGTTTCATTTCTGCTCCATACAGGCATTTGTATGCTCCCCACAATATCTAGCTTGTCCAATGGACGTTTTTCTTTAAAACATAAACCTCTTTTACAGCACCACTCCTGTTCCTGATTGACAGGGCGGGATGAGGCGGGGACGTGAGTGGCTCGGAATGCATTTTCAATTTGCACATTGAGTTTTGCTACATTCATTGATTTTGCACCAAATGTTGCACAAATGTAATGGAAAATGTAAATTTTTATACAGAAATGCATTGCCATTTTACATATTGCATTGTCATTTTGCATATTACGTTTCAAATTGAATATTGCTACCGATATGCTTCCATATAATACAGGAGCAGAAGCTCTGGTTCTGTTTTTATCAGATCTGAGGGGGGTTACGATAACGTTTTTTGTCAAAGACCACATCCAGATCGAATTCAGAATAATGATCAAAACACAGATGGAGTAGATCGAGTCCATCAACACCCCTAATGCTTGCACGGGCCTATAGCTCATCCTGAATCGACATTTCATTCTGTAACATTAGGCAGTTTTGATTTATATGCTGTTTAATGTTGGTGATCGTGTTATTTCACATATGCATATGATTACATATGAGATCCCTTGTTTCTGAATCTTCTTTGTGTTTTGTTCAGGAGATTCAGAACTCTTTCAGAAGATGCGTAATGGTGTGGAAAGAGTTAATAATAAAAGTCATAATGTAATCACCCTGGTGTTCTTCTAATGCAGTATGTCCTTCTTTTTTTTTTTTTCGGACCACAGAAGGAGACTTAAAATAAAATTTCCCGCTCGTGCTCATCCTCATAATGGGAGTGAATAGCGACCAGAATCAAGCTTAAAAAAAGATGCAAAAGTATCACAGAAAGGTCCCATGTGACGTGTCATATATTCCAAGTGTTCTAGGGGTATATGATAGTGTTTGGTGAAAAACAAATCGAAATTTAATTTGTTACTTAATGAAAATCCTGACATTGGCTTTTGGTATTTTGTGCATGACTGTGCATTCATGAGACACGATTAGCATCGCAGTTTACTCCGACTTACCTAGAAGTTGAATGTGTGCTTGGTTTCATACCGTCTCGCTCCGTCAGAGCCAGTCGTCAACGACCGGTAACACAGAGGGTTACCCTGACCACTGAAATAAAAGGTGTTGAAATCCCAGGACACACTGAAAAGGGGTAATGCCAGTGGAGGGTTTCTGAAGGGAATTTGAGCATATTCAGGCCAGCGTAAGAAGTGGCTCTAGTCCGACTGATTCTGCTGACAGTATATTCTAAGAAACCTTGTCCAGACCCGAGATATGAACTGGAAACCCCCGGTCTGAGACAATATCTTCAGGTAGTCGATAATAGCGAAACACGTAGTGGAAGAGATATTCTGCTGTTTCGAAAGCTGTTGGGAGCTTGGGTAGAGGTGTTAATCGACGTGTTTTAGAAAAATGACTAATGACTGTTAATATAATGGTGTTACCCTGGAAGGCCAGGAATTCAGTGAAAAAAATCAATAGCAATGTGTGACCAAGGTCATCGAGGAATGGGTAGTGGCTGTAGAAGGCATGCGGTGGGTTGTCCAAAAAAATTTGCTGTGTGCAACACTGACAGTTACTAATGCATGTGATTGTGTCTCTGAAGAAAAGGTAGACCAATGATGACTGGATTGTGAGGGGAACGGTTGAGGTAAAAGCATGTTTGCTCTGTGTGTAGAATTCCAACTACACACAAGTAGGGTCCAAGTCAAGTAGGGCCGTAGTTATGATGGTACTCATAGAGAACATTATCTTTACAGTTACTTCTATACATGAAGTGTAATGACCAGGAACAATGGAGGTACTCACTAGTGATGTTACATATGACACTGAAGCTTCAAAGCGCTTATTGAGTACACCACGCATTTTCTCATGAAGCTCTGTGTCGGAGCTTGTATTGTTTTCAGAGAAACGTGATCAATGAAAAACGAAGCCTCACTTTTTTTCTAGTCAAGTGAATGCCTCACTTTGCATTTCAGAATGTTTGAACCCAGACCACTACTCTACGGGTTTTTGGAGGTTCAAGTCCATTTAATATATATTTTTTTTATAAATATAAGCCTATAGCCTATATTACATGATTATATATTCTGCCATATAAACACTATAAAAACTATAAAATAATTAGAGCACCATTTACTTGCATCAAACAACTCTATTGGAATTATTATAATTAGTATTATTACATTTAATTTACTGCCACACTTTAACCCTCTGGGGTCTAAGGTGTTTTTGGGGTCCTTGAGATCTTACATTTG
This sequence comes from Abramis brama, assembly GCF_963993115.1. NCBI lineage: Eukaryota > Metazoa > Chordata > Actinopteri > Cypriniformes > Leuciscidae > Abramis > Abramis brama. The sequence goes on along the minus strand of NC_139963.1, from coordinate 6,105,051 downwards.
TGCTTTTTTCAGTTGCTTATAAACATATTAATGGCAAAGGAGTAATTACACTCTATTTAGCACAAACAGGGCTACCATAATATGTGAGCAACATATATGTACATGTTTGTATTTTTGAGAGAATAATGTTTATGCATGGTTATTGAAAAAACTAAAAACTAAAGTTTCTGAAATAAGGCCACAAAACACATACTAAATATGTGTCCACAAGACTTTTGACTAATGGATGTCGTCGCCTAGAGTTTTTTCTTCAAAATAATCTGAAAATCTTCCTGCCTAATCATTCACATAAAACAATACATTGATTTAAATTTTGTAAGACACTATCTGTTTGGAAAGGCAATATGCGCAGACAATGCCCCCACATACATAATGAGCCATTCATTCAGGTGTGTCACTGAGCCACAGAAAAGAATGCAAGAGTAATATATATATATTAAATTTTCGGCCGAAATGGCATTATCGGTTTCGGGCCGAAATTAAAAAAACAGCCGAAAACGTAAACCGAAAATGAATGTCACCCGCCCCTCCCATCCGTGCGCAAGCGCTTAGGTTTCACTCACGGTCGAGCTGTTATCACGCGTCTGCCTATCAAAGATTAAGCATGTCAAATGGCTGTCACTTATTGCACAATCGATCGGACCAACCAACACAAGTTTCGAAAACGAAAATAGGGAATCGATTTTAACGGCCTTCTCTCGGAGCGCGTCCAGCTCGTTACTATACGCTCGCAGTGAACGCGCGTCACACAGCAACTGCAGGTTCTGACACACACACACACACAGCCTATTTCTGCATAATATAGTGCATAATATGTAGCCTTCAGTAATGTTTTTCATTGATGTTATGGCAGTCCACATTGCTGACTTGTGCGCGTCTCAAGCGCCCTCTTTACGTTCGCCCCTAATGCCTGTGTTTAGTTGTCCGTGGATTTGCCTATATTTGCTGTTGAAAACGGATCAACGCCAAATATAGGCAATTTACTAACGATTCATTTTTCACAAAAATGACAGCCCTATACGAGAGGACACCAAAGATATAATATGTAACATTTGTTCTGCAAAAATCTCCAAAATTGTGGATTTTTTTTGCACAATTTTTAAAAAACTATATTATTTGATGGAACATAAAACTTGAAAAATAATTATTATTTATATTTATTGTTAAAAATATTTTATGTTTTGTTATGTAACTGTTAATAAAAGTTTGATTATTATATTGTGATTTTTCATTTCAGATCCATTAAATTCAAGCAATATATATATAGCCATTTTCGGCTTCAGTTTCGGTTTTCGGCCTAGTGCATCCTAAATTTTCGGTTTCGGTTTCGGCCCAGAATTTTCATTTCGGTGCATCACTAATATATATATATATATATATATATATATATATATATATATATATATATATATATATATATATATATGTATATATATATATTAGGGCTGTCAAAGTTAGCGCGTTAATAACGCGTTAACGCAAAATCATATTAACGGCACAATTTTTTTTAACGCTCGATTAACGCAGCGCGTATTTTCTGTTTAACCCGTGGCCCAAAACCTAGTTGGAGAAATGGAGATACACAGTGTTGCCAACTTAGCGACATTACAGACCCATTTAGCGATTTTTTCCCCTTCAACAAAACGCCCAAACCTTATTTAGTTTCTGAGAATCTACCGGTACCGCCGGTACTGCTCTCCCAGCACGCGCGCGCGCGCCTCTCTCTCTCTCTCTCTCTCTCTCTCTGCGTCTCGCGCGGAGGAGCAGCGCTTTAATTCAGTTAAACAGATATTATGTTGCTTCTCTAATTTTACATGCAAGTATAGCCGAAATCAGAGCACAGATATTGTCTTTATTTTATGTGTATTTGATTTCACCAGACGACGGCTCGATTATCAGGATTTTTTTGCAGATTAACATCTTGGAAGGGAGAGCTGGTTATGTCTTAATGGGTCGCGTTTCAGTCACCATTTCATTGCGTTGTTTGACAACAGAAACAGCAAAATATACCAATGAAAACAGTTTTATTGAGAATTTAGCTTCATCAAAATGGGCACAGAGAGAGACAAACTATAATGTAATAATAAATAATAAATGTACATTTAGCATTTTCAGAAGAGCTGCCCTGTCATGCAAAAATCTAAACATGTTTGTGTTAATTGCTCAGTGCAAAGAAAGAGAAGTAATGGGAACCTGGTATTTCTTTGTTCTTTCTACATGTGTCTAATAGACATGAACAAGTTCTTTGAAAAACATCTATGACCTTTGAAACATGTCTCTTCATGCTCTATGTTGACTATGGTTTCAATAATAAACATACATTTGCATAAAGCATCCATATTTATCCATGCCCACGTTGATTAGAGTATTACAAACTTGAAAAGTATTAATTTAAGGTACATTTAGAACAATTAAAAAAATGTGCGATTAATCGCGAGTTAACTCATGACAATCATGCGATTAATCGATTAAAATTTTTAATCGATTGACAGCCCTAATATATATATATGTATATATATATATATATATGTATATATATATGTATGTATATATATATATATATATATATATATATATATATATATATATATATATATATATATATATATATATATATATATATATATATACAGTGAGGAAAATAAGTATTTGAACACCCTGCTATTTTGCAAGTTCTCCCACTTAGAAATCATGGAGGGGTCTGAAATTGTCATTTGCAGCTGTATCAAACAAATAAATAGTTAAAAAATCATATATTGTGATTTCTGGATTTTTTTTTTTAGATTATGTCTCTCACAGTGGACATGCACCTACGATGACAATTTCAGACCCCTCCATAATTTCTAAGTGGGAGAACTTGCAAAATAGCAGGGTGTTCAAATACTTATTTTCCTCACTGTATATATATATATATATATATATATATATGTATATATATATATATATATATATATGTATATATATATGTATGTATATGTATGTATGTATATATATATATATATATATGTATGTATGTATGTATGTATGTATATATATGTATGTATGTATGTATGTATGTATATATATATATATATATATATATATATATATATATATATATATATATATATATATATATATATATATGTGTATGTATATGTAGCACCCGTACAACCACTCTGTGAGTTACTTGCGTGAGAATGGGGGGTGCTTGGGTTCGGTGTAGTTCAGGTGGATACCACGAAGGTGCACCTAACAAGTTTCTAATAAGTTGTAAAACCTTTTGACAATAAAATATTTAAAAATAATGAGTCCCAGAGATAGTTTTTAGTTTAGCAAAAAAAAGGGGTTAATGCCCTGGTTTATTTAAATAAAAGAATTTGGCAAATAGAATATGTAACTACTCGCTGGTTATTAAACAGTCCACGCTTCCGAAGTACAGATGTCCAATTTTTGTTTATTGAAGAGACACCGTGAAAACTAGACACAAAAGGAAAACAAACCATAATTTTACACACAACACCACTACGGACACAAACCAAACATAATATACAAAACATTAACACTTTTACCGTATTCGCCTGGTAACCAGCAGTAGATTAAGTCAGGAGCACTAACGTGTATCAGAATTCACATCTCATCGTTCAGTTGACGCTAACACGTCCAGGTGGAATAAATCAGCACGGGTCACATGACACAACTTAAATAAGCTAAATAATAATAATAATAATAAAGTAGGAATGGCAAACCAAATTATGAAATTATCACAATACACAGAGATACACATTTAAACTATAAAGTCAAAAAAACAATAAAATAAATAAACATTAACCACCGAAATCACCAAGATGTCATAACCCACAGCTGACCTTCCAGCGTCAGCTACACTCCCACCAAATTACCATTGAGTAAAAAAAAACAACAGCAAAAGAAAACAAAAACACCTACAAAATACAACCAATCAAACAATCAATGGTAATTTCCAGGCTCCAAGATGAAAACAACAACAATTCAAAAAGCATAATTCATAATTACACATCCTTACACTAAAATGAACAAATTGTTCACCATACTTCACATTCTAATATTCACCAATATTAAACAGCACAAATCAACATGTATCCAAGATACCACCTAATACCAGCATGATGCTAATATGACTAAACTTCTAATAAGTGATAGGGCGATATTAATTTTCATCTTTTGGCTACAAGAACTACCAACTTTTGGATATGGCGTTCGATAATAGAGGGTTTAGTGAGTTGTTCACCCCTTTTTCCCAACTTCCGATCCCCAATCTGTATTGTAACTTTCCGTACCAGTCCATCCTCAGCCTTGCAAACTTCAATGACCCTAGCCAACCTCCATTCGTTGCGGGGAATTTCCTCTTCCTTGACAATGACAATGTCCCCCACTTGCACATTCCGCCTTGGTATATGCCATCTTTGCCTGAGAGAGATATTAGCAAGATATTCTATCTTCCATCTGCTCCAAAACTGTTCACTCAAATACTGCACCTGCCTCCAACGTTTCTTTGCATAAAGATCTTCCTTAACAAACGTACCCGGTGGAGGAAGTGGAACAGACGACTTCATGGTAAGCAGGTGGTTGGGGGTTAGAGGCTCTAGGCTTGTAGGATCACTGAGGCCATCCACGGTCAATGGGCGGTTATTGACTATAGACATAGCTTCATAAAAGAACGTACGTAAAGAAGCATCATTAAGTCTTCCAGTATTTTGTGCCAAAACTGAACTCATTACACCCTTTATAGTTTGGATCTGCCGTTCCCAGACACCTCCAGCGTGACTCGAACTGGGTGCATTCAGACAGAAATCGCACTGCTTCGCTGCCAGATATGCTGCCAGTCTCTCTTTACTCACTTCCTTTAAAGCATTCTTCAACTCATTCCTTGCCCCCATGAAGTTGGTTCCTTGGTCTGATCTAATATGTCTGACAGCTCCCCGGATGGCTATGAAACACCGTAAAGCGTTGATGAATGCATCAGTCGTCATGTCCTCCAACATCTCTACGTGGACAGCTCTGGAACAAAGACAAGTAAAAAGGAGGCCATATCGTTTATATGTCTTGCGACCTTGATTGGTGTAAAAGGGACCAAAACAGTCCATGCCACAATAAGTAAATGGTGGAGAAGGATCAGTGCGGTCACGGGGCAAGTCCGCCATCCGTTGTTGTTCTGGCGGCCTACGAGCTCTCCTACAAGGAACACACTGGCGTATATAGTGTGCTACCACCTTACTGCCACCCATAATCCAAAAGCCATTGGCTCGCAATTCATTCAGAGTCTGTCCCCTGCCTTGATGTTGAATTTTTTGATGATGGTGCGCTAAAATAAGATGTGTGACAACACCATCCCTTGGAAGGATTGCTGGGTACCTGAATTCAAAAGATGCGCATGCTCTCCTCAAACGTCCTCCCACCCTCATTATTCCATCCTGCATGAATGGATCAAGTTGATGCAGAGGATGGTTAGAAGGCAGCGTACCAGAATCTTGCCTGAGTACATTCAACTCTTCTTTGAAGGCATCCTGTTGTGCAAGCTGAATGAGAGTGAATGAGGCCCTCCTCCTTTCCTCCACACTTAAAGATTCTGATGTCTTCATCTTTTTTGCTAATCTTTGAATCCGCGCAATGACATTCACAGCTGTAGTCCATTTTGATAATCGTGACAGTTGCTGTTGAAAATCCACTTGCATCATGGTCTCGGTCCTCAGTACCTGGACAGCCTTGACCTCTGGGTCTCCGACCAACAGCTCCAATGTTCCTTGTTTAGCAAATACCTCTTTCTCCCAGAGGAATCTGGGCCCTGTGAACCAATTTGAACTGATCAACTCTTCTACAGTGAGGCCTCTCGAGGCATGGTCAGCAGGATTCTCTCCCGTATTGATGTAATACCACCTTCTTGGGTCAGTGGCCTCTCGAATTCTCTGGACACGATTAGCAACAAAGACATGAAATCTTCTTGCTTCATTGTTGATGTAACCAAGGACCACTTGAGAATCTGTCCAGAAATATTCTCTTTCAACTCTGAGTGCCAACTCCTCCTTCAGCATACTACTCACAACAGCAGAAATGACGGCTGCAGTTAACTCTAATCTTGGTATAGTAACAACTTTTATGGGAGCAACTCTCGCTTTACCCATAACCAAGGCACAATGTATCTTACTTTCACTCATCAATCTGATATAGGAGCACTGTCCATAACCTTGACTACTAGCATCAGAAAAGTGATGTAATTCAGTTCTCAGAATCGGTCCGAAATTTGGAGGGGTGAAGCATCTTGAAATTTGTACCTTTTGTAGGTTGGGCAGATCATTCAGCCAGCTCTCCCACCTTGGTCTCAGCTCAGAGGGTAATGGTTCATCCCAACCGATGCCCTTATGGCACATCTCCTGTAGAACCTTCTTACCAGATATAATAAATGGGGCCAAGAACCCCAATGGGTCGTAGACTGAAGCCACCATGGAGAGAATTCCACGTCGTGTGGCAGGTTTCTCATCAAGAACAACATTAAAGGTGAGTACATCATTCTCTACATCCCACCTTACGCCCAAGACATTTTGTACTGGAAGAAAGTCATGATGGAAATCAACGTTCTTTACTTCAGCAGCATGATCACAGGGACTAATGGACTCCAACACTTCTCGGTTGTTGGAAATAAATTTGTGAAGATGCAGCTTCCCTTTAGCACACACAGCTTGAGCTTCCTTCACTAGCTTGATTGCTACCTCAACAGATTCCAGGCTTACGAGGCCGTCGTCTACATAGAAATGGTTCCTGATAAACCCCGCAGCCAAGGGATACTCACTCTCATTCATACTGGCAAGATACTTAAGGCCATAATTGGCGCATCCTGGAGAAGATGATGCTCCAAAAAGATGTACTTTCATACGATATTCTCGGGGTTCGGTGTCTGTATCTCCATTTGCCCACCACAGAAAACGCAGGAAGTCCCGATCTTCCCTAATAACATGAAATCTATGAAACATTTTCTCAATGTCGCACATGACAGCGATAGGGTGTTTACGGAAACGGCAAAGCACTCCAGTCAATCCATTGGTAAGGTCAGGCCCAGTCAATAGATGGTCATTTAAGGCGGTACCTTCATACTTAGCTGCACAGTCAAAGACTACCCTGATCTTATTTGGTTTCCTATGGTGATAGACGCCTTGGTGTGGAATATACCACACTTTTCCCGTGTCTGGTTGCTCATTTGCCATTTCCGCATCTCCATCTCTAAAGACACCTTCCATGAACGTCATATAATCATGTCTGAATTTAGGATTCTTGTCCAATTTCCTCTTAAGGTGCTTCAGCCGTCCTAATGCGAGCCTCCTATTATTTGGAAGATGGGGCCGTATTTTGAAAGGAAGGGGCATCTCAAGATGGCCATATTCATTCTGATAGACACCCTCTTTTACCACCTGCAGGAACCGAACGTCATCTTGTGATTTACTCTTTTCACCTGATGGAGTATCTACAAAATCCAGCTCAAGTGCTCTGATAACAGCGGCGGGTGTCACGGAGGGGAGCTCTCTGACTGATATGCGGTGACATAAACCAGTCACATCCTTGGAATTTACACATCGTGGAATTCCTCCTATGATGCTCCAGCCAAGGTCCGTCTTGATGGCGTAAGGTTCTTCATCACCGCCAACGATGACCTGTCGAGGCGCCAGAGCTCTGGAGCAATCATAGCCAATCAAAAGACCTACTCCACAATCCATCCGTGCGGGCATTTCATTTGCAATCACTTCTAGATGTCTCCACCGTTTAGCTGTATCACAGGTGGGAATGTGTGTGCGCACAAAGGGAATGAAGTCCCTCGTATAAACAGGAGGCAGGCAGATAGGGCTGTCCGAAGAAAATCCTCTAACCCGAAGTCCACTAACTCTGTGACTCAACACAACAGAATCTTTTCCCATCATGGTGGAAAGCTTTAGTTTTACCGGTTCCATTGATGCCTGCAAGCTTTCACACACTTCTTGGTCAACAAATGTGTGACTACTCTGGGTGTCTAATAAAGCATATACGCAGACTTCAGACTCTGAGTTAGATAAAGACAACCATACTGGGACAATCATAGATGTTATATCACCTTCTCCTCCATTCGTACAGCATGTTAGAGTGAATGCATTATCTTCCGTCTGCAAAGCTGTCCATGGAGGCGACATCTCTCCTGGCTGACGATCTTCATGTAACGAAGTTGGGTGGCGCTTCTTGCATACCACACACACAGCTCTATTTCTGCAGTCTTTGGAGCCATGTCCTTTTCTCAAACATGCAAAACACAACTTATTCTCCATGACAAACTTTCTCTTTTCTTCTGCTACTTTTTCCATTAGTTTTTGACATTCCTGAATAGAATGACATTCATCACAGAACATACATTTAACTGAATTTGTGCTACGCACGAATGCAGTTTTCTTTCTACAAGACTCTTCAGTCTCACGGTCGATAATGTTACTGAATTCGGCCGTAGCGCATGCTGCATCTAAAGTCTTCGTAGTGGTTGCAAACGTGTTTACTCTTGAACGCTTTATTTCCTTAGATGGCTTCTCTTCAACGATCTTTAGTGCATACAATGACGACACAGGATTACATGCTATACGTGCTTCTTTTGATACGAATGAGGCAAACTGGTTAATGCTTGGATAATCTTTGTCTTTGTCCAGCTGTTCTGTGACATAACGGTTCCACCTGCTCGTCACCCAGAAAGGAAGCTTGGCCAGTATCCTCTGATTCTCCTCGCAGTCATTCAGCACCTGAAGACCCTTAACGTGCGGCAAAGCATCACTACATGATTGTAGGAAATCACTGAACTCTCTTAACTTGACGTACTCGGCTGCACCAATCTTAGGCCACCTATTAAGTTTCTCTCTGAAGGCACGTTGCACCACAAAGGAGTGACCATATCTGGCATTCAGCTTCTCCCACGCTTGCTGATAGGCCTGTTCATCTTTCCTGTAGAAGCTGCCTTCCAGAGCCGATCTTGCCTCACCATCAACATACTTCTGTAAGTAGAAGAGCTTATCTGCAGGATTTGAGCACCGTCCCTCTATAAGAGCTTTAAAGGTGGTGCTCCATTCTATAAACTTCAGTGGGTCGCCAGAAAATACAAGGGGTTCTGGAGCAGGAAGTCGAGACAGGGCAATGGACCCTTGTAACGCCTGCACTAAGGATACTTCACTTTGTGTAACTTGCTGATTCAAACATGATGTGTTGGAAACAAGAGGACCATGGTTGCTCCTGTCACCGCTTGCTGAACCACACTGCTGACTTTTTACCCTGGACTCCTCCTCAGTATACACTCTGAGCCTTGCTTCCATAACCTCAATGTCTCTACGATCTTCAAGCTTCTTCAGTTGCTGCCTTTGTGCCTCAATGTCAGCCTCCCTTTCCACTTCAGCTTTTTTTGCAGCTAACAGCGCAGCAGTCTCTGCTCTCTTAGTTGAAATGCTTGCAGACTCCGATGCAGGTTTAGAATGGTTGCTAACGACCGTGGCTCTAGAAACTGAGGATCCATATATGGACTTAGCGTACTCACAGTCCAGCAGCATACGTAACCTTGCCCTTTCTGCCTCAGGATCAAATTCCATACCATCTTCCACCATGCGTACCCTCATTAATTTCAACAAGTCTGCCGTTACAGCTGAACATGCGTCAATTTTCCTCCTAGTTTCTTGGCTTGGTGGTGCTTGGAATCGTATGTTATCATATAGCCCTTTCAATTCAAACTCTTGCCTCTCAACCTCATCCATCATGTCACACAAGTCACTTTCAGAGCACTCATGTTTTAACTTTAAACGAACATCTCTAACTTGAAACTTCCATTTCTCATATGCAGATTTAAACTTCTTCTCTTTTTGAGTCAGTTCTTGCTCTTTTAACTCTTGCATCTTTGGTGTTAAACGTTTATCACGGGAAGATTTTCTGATTTCATTTGTCTCTAATAAAACAGAATTAAGCTCTTTAAGTCTTGCCTCAGATTTCTCTGTGCATGATGCACATGATACATGTCGATCCCTAACAACACCATCCATATTCTCATTCTCTGCAAATAAGACTTTCTCATGTGATGGAGAATCATTTTGCTCAGCTAGATCGCCCTGGACTGACATTTTTATCTAAAGGGTATGCACTTTAACAAATAGTACAAAATGTGTAATGTAATCGCAATAGATAGCAGTGAAACAATCTTAGACTGAATAACCACACTTAACTTATCAATGCCCTTAACACTTGAATATTTAGCTACTTAAAACCTTAAACACATTATAATCACAGAAGTTAAAAACCAGTTACCTCCAGGACATTTTTCTTCTCTCTGGTCCTGGGCATCTTTATCTTATAACAAGTGTACATTAACTTGTAAAACCATCCATCATTTACAAAAACATATTTCATATTGTACCTCTAACCTGCTGATGCACAGCTGACACAATTTGTGTGAGAAGATCCTCCATTGACGATGTAGCAGATTTGCCCACTAAAGCTCGCAACAGTCCATCACAGAAAGTAACACTGGACGCCAAAACTTTTTAGTTCACCACGGGACACAGTCAAACGGCACGCGAAGTCCAAGGAAAGGCGCAACAGAGCCGCGCGCTGAATACAGCAGCATTAATCACCACGGGAAACAGTCAACCTGCGCGCAGAGACCCAGAAGTGGCAGGCTGCACGCTGAAGCTGGAGGATCACCGCAAAAGCACATCTCGTAGCCGATAGGATGGAATTAGGCTACGTTTTCACTGTAACTACTCGCTGGTTATTAAACAGTCCACGCTTCCGAAGTACAGATGTCCAATTTTTGTTTATTGAAGAGACACCGTGAAAACTAGACACAAAAGGAAAACAAACCATAATTTTACACACAACACAACTACGGACACAAACCAAACATAATATACAAAACATTAACACTTTTACCGTATTCGCCTGGTAACCAGCAGTAGATTAAGTCAGGAGCACTAACGTGTATCAGAATTCACATCTCATCGTTCAGTTGACGCTCACGTCCAGGTGGAATAAATCAGCACGGGTCACATGACACAACTTAAATAAGCTAAATAATAATAATAATAATAATAATAAAGTAGGAATGGCAAACCAAATTATGAAATTATCACAATACACAGAGATACACATTTAAACTATAAAGTCAAAAAAAACAAAAAAATAAATAAACATTAACCACCGAAATCACCAAGATGTCATAACCCACAGCTGACCTTCCAGCGTCAGCTACAGAATATAAAAGCTTTCCTAAAAACAAAATAACAACGAATATACAAAATAACCAAAAAATTCCCCAAACACCTAAATGATAGCCTCGTTAAATTTAGCTAGAAACCTTAATAGTTTCAATCACACTTGTTACACCAGAATAAATTATCTAAAAGTTCCCCTCACTTAGCTCTTTCCTAACAATCGAGAATACACAGAGAACTTTACAATAAACACACAAAAACCCCGCCAAGTGTCCTGAAACAAGTCTTAGCAAATGCAGTGGTGGGCCCACTCACACACACATTCACACACGTTCCAGTTTACTCACGGTAACGATTTGAACGAAGAAAAAAAACCACGTTGCAGGCCTGTGTTGGTTGTGCAAAACATTGAGTGCGCTGAACAAACACTTGCAACACATTGAGAGCGTGGAAATTCGGTCCGGATGCTCACGTGCAGCGTGATTCATCAACAGGTCTGCCAACATAAGCCCACCGTGGCTAGCTATCTCGGCTACCTCCGATCACGCTTCCGCTCCTTCTCTCCCGCTCTGTCAGACGGGTCTCCGGCTTCATTTCTCACTCAGTCGCTCGCTCAACAACACCCCGAGTCCGCGATCCTCCTATCTGAACACCCAGTTCAGTTTCAACGGCTTTACTCACTCTTTCTAGCGTTATATTTTTCTCAAACGCGCCAGCGTCCTGTGCTCCTCCCCGGTCCAACGAAAAGAGAAAAAAAAACTTCCCGCACTCTCTCTCACTGTCCCTCTTCCAGTCACGTGTATCCCTTCTCATACCAGCAGCCAAACACTATTGACTATACAGCGTTAATACCCAAATGACCAATAAAAATAATAACATGAAAACAATAAGAATAGAGTAATAAAAGACTTACTGTATAAAACCTCTGATAATATTATTTAGCTAAATAATATAAACTTTAAACTTTAATTTTAATCACTGTCATGAAATAAAATCACAAATATTGATCTCCTTTTAATTATGTAAAATTAATTGATATTTCCTTCTTTATAAATCAGTGCCTCCTATTATTTATTTAAAGTAAATAAACGTTTACTTTTTTAATAGTCATGGGACTCGTTTTTGAGTAAGAGAGATTAATCATAACCTACCCTGTTTCCATTACACTATAATACCCAAGTTTACCACTGGGCTACACCCTCCCCCTTCTAGACAATTTTGATGCCCTCATCAAAATAAACCTTAGAGGACTCTAATAGTTTTAATGTCAAGGGTAGAGGCCAGATTTGAACAAGTGAAACACAACGCCATGGGGTGGCACCAGAAAGTTCGACATAGACTGCTTCTGGGGTCTCCGTAGAATCCACTTCCCACCAACACTCCATGGCTTAGGTATTCACAGGGCTTGCCAAGTTCATTGTAGCTCAGCTTGACCACTGGATGGGTGACTCTTTTTGAACGCTCAACTTGTTCAATCTCAGCTTGAGTGGCTGGATAGGGGTTGACGTCTGCTCCCTCTTCTAGAACGTTGACTTCTGGATCAGCATTGGGAGGCAGGTTTGGAAGATCATTGACCACTGGTTCTGTCTCAGCCGGGTCTTGAGCTTGTCTTTCAGGTTCGGTGCCGATTGGCTTGGATTGCTTTGTGGACAGTTCTGGACATGTCAGCAACTTGTCCCAGTCTAACTCAACGGGTCTTGGCAGGTATACTTCGTCGTACTCTAATTCTGAGGACACGTCTTCATCGTGGTTGTTTGTCTGTACCAATTCTTTTGTATTTTGCTGAAATGCTCTGGTCACAGGTCTTCGTTGTGGCCCCACTTCCCTTTCGTCAACAGGGAGTCTCACCAGATAACCAATGGGTAACAGGTGATTACGATGAATAGTCTTTTCTGCTCCCATGCCTCTCTCTGGCTTGATCTTGTAGACAGGTAAGTTGGGTAGCTTCTCCATAACAATATATGGTGAGGAACGCCACTTGTATTTCAATTTGTGCTTGCCTGTGACCCCAAAGTTTCTCAGCAGCACCCTGTCGCCTTTGTCAAGGACTTGTTCTTTGACGTGCTTGTCGTGTGCTTTTTTGTTTCTTTGGTGGTTCTTGTCTGACGATTCTGTTGCAAGACTGTAGGCTCTTTGGAGATCTTTCTTGAGCTTAGCAACATACTGATGGTAGGACTTTGTCTTTTGGTTGTCCTCGGTCACGCCAAAGCAGATGTCTACCGGTAAGCGAGCTTCTCTGCCGAACATTAGCAGGTAGGGCGAATAACCAGTTGCGTCGTTTTGAGAACAGTTGTAGGCGTGGACCAACTGACTGATCTTTTGACTCCATTTTTGTTTTTGCTTTGAATCGAGGGTGCCAAGCATTGACGAGTGTACGATTGAATCTTTCTGGTTGTGGATCTCCCTGAGGGTGGTAAGGCGATGTTCTTGACTTACGAATTCCCAACATCATCAGAAGGTCTTGGATCAGTTTGCTTTCAAAATCGCGGCCTTGATCCGAATGTATGCGGGCAGGGAGTCCGTAGTGTACAAAGTAGCGCTCACACAGTATCTTGGCAACGGTGGCCACCTTCTGATCTTTGGTTGGAAAAGCTTGGGCGTATCGAGTAAAGTGGTCTGTCACTACAAGGATGTTGGCGAAACCTTGGGAGTCTGGCTCAAGTGACAGAAAATCGATACAGACGAGGTCTAGAGGGCCTTGGCTGGTGATCTGTTTTAAGGGAGCAGCTCTCTGAGGAAGGGCTTTGCGAGTGATGCATCTGCCGCAGTTTTTGATGTACTGCTCAACCTCAACTCCCATCTTCGGCCAATAGAACTGATTTCTGATAAGTTCGATGGTCTTGTCCATGCCCAAGTGACTGGACTCATCATGCAGAGATCTCAGGACCATCGGGACATACTCTCTGGGCAGTACCAGCTGCTTTACCTCAGTTCCATTTTTCTCAACCTTTCTGTAGAGCAGATTGTTTTGAATGAACAGCTTGCTTGCTTCTTTGTTCAACAGGACAGAAGTTGGATTGTCGGGGCTGGTGAATGATGGACCACCACGAAGTGACTGTTTGACTGGAGCTATAGTAGAGCTAACAGCTTGAGCGGTGACCAGGTCTTTGTGACTGAGCTGACTCAAAGATCCGAGATCCAACCGAACTGGGGAGACGAAACATATATTCCATCAGGTGACACTCCGAGTGACTCAGCAATAGTTGTGGACTCTGTCGGAGTTTCACAGCACTTGATCTGCTTACACAGAGCTTGAACACTTTCAGTTGGTACGCTTTGCCAACCTTCTTCTGTGGTTGGAAGAGGGTTGCGTGACAGGGCATCGGCGTCGATGTTGCTGCTGCCAGGCCTGTACTGCAGTGTAAATTGGTACGTGGCGAGTGCTGAGAGCCAGCGGTGACCTGTCGCATTGAGTTTGGCAGTCGTGAGAATAAGTTAGGGGGTTGTTATCGGTTCTCACGGTAAACTGTACTCCATACAAGTAGTCATGGAACTTGTCTACCACTGCCCACTTAAGTGCCAAAAACTCGAGCTGGTGCACTGGATAGTTCTTTTCAGAGGCACTCAGCTTGCGGCTTGCGAAAGCAACAGGTCTCAAGCCCTCGGGGGACTCTTGGTTGAGGACAGCGCCGAGCCCTTGAAAACTGGCATCAATGTGAAGTATGTAAGGCTTGGTGGGGTCGGAGAATGCCAGCACAGGTGCGTTTGTGAGGCAGTGGATGATCTTTTGGAAGGCCTCTGAACATGACTGGTCCCACCGGTCACCAAAAGGCTCATTGACTTTGTAGTAGGTATTGTCTGATGAAGAGGTAGACTTTCGCTTCTTTTGGGTGGGAGGATACCCTTTGCACAGCTCTGTAAGGGGTCGGACGATGATGGAGTAGTTTTTTATAAACCTGCGGTAGTAGCCGCAGAACCCCAGGAATGACTGCAGAGAAGGAAGGTCGGTTGGCTGCTTCCACCGTGTCACTGCTTCAACTTTGTCCGGGTCTGTGGCGATACCGTGCTCAGAGACGATGTGCCCGACATAGGTGACTTGTGAGCGACAGAACTGGCACTTGTCGAGGGACAACTTGAGTCCAGCTTCTTCAAGACGAGCGATGACTTTGAGGAGTCTTTGCTCATGCTCCCCCAGAGTCTTGCCGAAAACAATGAGGTCATCTAGATAGACGATGACTTCAAGCATGTGCATGTCGCCGACCGCCTTTTCCATGAGCCGTTGAAATGTCGCAGGGGCCCCTGTGATCCCCTGCGGCATCCGCTCAAATTGGAAGAATCCCAGAGGACAGATGAAAGCCGTTTTTTTCTTTGTCCTCCTCTGCCATTGGGATTTGATAATAGCCACTGCGCAAATCCAACACTGAAAACCACTTACTGCCGAACAAGCAATCGAGAGCGTCGTCGATACATGGTACAGTGTACTGATCTGGGGTAGTTCTCCGGTTCAGGGTGCGGTAGTCGACGCACATACGAAGTTGACCTTTCTTTTTACGTGCAAGGACAATCGGTGAAGCATATGGACTTCTTGATTCTTTTATGATCCCAGCCGCCAACAAACCTTGCAGGTGACGCCGAAGGTCATCCAAATCAGCAGGGGAAATACGTCGAGATCTCTCTCTGAAGGGAGTGTTATCATTCAGGCGGATGTGATGTTCTACCCCTTTAGCCAAACCGACATCTATTTCAAACTCTTCAATAGAGAACACATGGGAGTGTTTGGCAAGCTTGTGACTCAGCCTCTCTTTCCACTCTTTGCTGATGGGTGACTCACTGAAGTCAAACAAAGAAGGATCCATAGCTGGAACAGAGGGTTTGGTGCATCTGTCACAATGTCAGCGACGTGAAGGTGAGCGATCACGGTGCCCATTGGAATGGCAGTTTGCTTTAGAGACTCATTACACAGGAGCACCAGGAAGTTGTTTGGATCTAGCATCTTGGAGAACAACACAGTTGGCTGGACAAGTACACTTGGAGGAAGAGCAGGTGAGTGGGCTCGTTCAATGATGAGTATGCTGTCTCTGATGTCTTGTTTTTCTTTAACTTTGCAGATAGAAACGTATTCAGTGCCAGGAGGGATGCTGAGAGGACCAGGCCCAGACCACTTAACTTCAGCCACAGGCAAGTCTTTGTTGCATTTTACGGTCATCCCTGCAGGAACGGGTAAGTGTTTTTTCTCTTGAACTTGGATTTAGACTGAGTTGACGTTCTCCAGGTCTTCTTTCTTTGTTCTGGACTTAAAGGGCTGAACCCCCTTGACGTTTGTGCCGATCAGGACAGGTATAGTCTCGGAGCAACGTGGATCAGGGTACACCAGGGCCAGGACAGGAACAGACTTGACTTTGTTTGACCTGGATGTAACCTTTGTACGGGTAACTGCTCTCTGACTCACTTAGGCCCCATATGGCTAGACCGGTCACAGAGTTTAACTGGATGTGTGACAGGTGTTTGGCATACCAGCTGTCGAAGATGATGGTAACTTGAGATCCACTGTCCATCAGCGCTGTACGGGGGTTGCCATTGATCCTGACCAGAGCAGTAGATGGCGGTCCCACGAGTCCCTCAGGCAAACTGTTGCTCTGTACATTTACCGCACTTCTCTTGACACTTGCATTTGTGGTCTTGGTTCTGGTTTCGTTATCAGAATGGCGGTTCTGCTTGGACTTTCTTTGAGCTTGCAGCAGTTTCTGAATAACTTTGGGATAGTTCTCGGGAGAGGCACACTTGTTGGCAAAATGCCCGTCTTCACCGCAGTGATAGCAGAAAAAATCACTTGGGTCTCTGGCTGTAGAAGGTCTTTGCTGCCAGGGTCTTGACTGGGTCTCTTGTGGGCAGGGCTCAGTATTATAATCAGTACTATAATACCCAAGTTTACCACTGGGCTATATATATATATATATATATATATATATATATATATATATACACATATAAACTTTTTTTTTTTTTTTTTTTCACAAATTGTGCTTGCAAATTGTATAATATCCAAGGTAAACATGTCTAGTAATTGTGCAGTTAATTCTCATACTGTATTTTCAGTTTTGGAATATGTATCCTCTCCCCAAATTTGTCATTAATAAAACACAATAAAAATGATTTAAAGTAAAGGCTTATATTTACCTTTTAATAGTTTGTTTACATATACCTTGTAAATATATATTTGTATTAAAAAGGTTACAATTACAACAACAATTCAAGTGTAATCTTTCTTTGTAAAAACTAAAGTATACAAAACATATTATTTGATGACTTTATTTTTGACAAAACATACTATATTTAACATATGAGCAAAAATTGGCAAACAAAAGCTTATTTGATGTGGCAGTCTATTTTACAGTAAAAACTTTATAATCTATTCAAAACTAGTCAACGAAATGTCTTTCATATGTCTGTAACATAGGTCTTTCATTTTTATTATTATGAATATAAATGTTAATTTGCAGTTTAATACGTTGCTTATACAAATACATTTTATTTCAACATATTTCAGTCGATTTTTACTCATCTCAGTATAGCAAAATAGTTTGCTAAAAGCGGATCATTTATTCACACACAGAAACGCGATTCAAATTTAAACTGTCTTTTTGCGAGCTGTGGTAAACAGCGCGCATCTCCGCCGTTCATTCATTCACACACAGAAACGCGATTCACTTGAGAATGAAAAAACTTACTACAGTATTCCATAGCGATCCGTTGCTCCTCGAAATACCAGCACTTCTGAGGTACATTTTCCATTATTATTATTACGATAGTATTATTCCTCACAGCACTGCGAGACTGTGTAAACAAGTACAATGATCTGATTAAACTTGATGTGTTTTCTTGAGCTGATATGGGGGCGTTCACAGTTTGCACAGATTGCCTCGATCATTTGCGTTTGAATAGCGCGCGCTCGTGGGCGGGATCACATTAAAAATAATGAGCTGAGATGAGAACGACTGACATCTCTCTCTTTTCATACAGAATACATAAACAGAGAATATTTGATTTAGTTTTGAATTAGATAATTTAAAAGAACACACTTGAATGATTATAAAGATATATTGCTCATGCCTGGGTGAATAGGATTCGCAGAGTTTTGTTTAAGTTTAGAGACGTGCTCCAAAAAAAAAGTTCACCGAGACGCACAGGCAGAAAGCACACCCTGTTTATTTTCTTTATTTTACAAAAACGCAATGCTTTTTTTCGCCAGTAAGTGGACACATAAAAAAGTAGACATTTAACAGTTTATTTTTTTCATATTTCTTAAGTCTGTATGACCATAAATGACAAATGAGTATTTTAAGTTTATGTTGCTGCTATATGAAAAAAATCGAGCAAAACGCGCCCGCGCTTTTGCCGACCCCATGGGGTTAATATGCCAATTATATTATCAGAAAACTGAATATTTAACCTTGTCAGGCTTTTATTTGTGCTTAATGGATGAAACAACGGCGCTGCGCACTCTGGTTTATGGCTGTTATAAATTTGATCTGCCACAGTTTTCAACACTGCTGATGCTTTGAATATTTTCCCGAAACAATCAAAGAAAAGCTTCAAAGATTCAAGAAGCTTTGTTTCTCCATCCCTAGTACTCACCCTCAGAGTATACTGTTGTGGTGGTTGAGTTTGGCAGTTTGCTCTCAGATGTCCTGCTTGACTGCAATACAGACATAGATGTTCCCTGATACAGTGTTCTTGTTCCTCTGTGGACAGATGTGTTCATCCTATCTGCATGGGTTCAGTGTCATCCATTGGGAAGTTTGCTTGGTGAAGAGGGTTAGAGAATCTGTTTGTTCTCTGAGAGCGAATGAGATAGTCAATACGGATCGTTAAATCGATGAATTGATCAGTTGTGGGAAAAATGCTCAGAAATGTTAGCCATGGCAAAACAAGACTTTGCACTTAGCATAGTGTGCTCAGAGCTTAAATAGTCCATGAAATGGGGAACAGTTGTTTGTGCAATCAGTCCAGGTATGTGAGTTCTGGGATTTGTAGTCAATACTCAGTTAATACTGTTAATACTCCGATGAGGAAGACCTCCTGTGCCAGACGGGAGGATTTTCGAAGGTAGTGTTTGTAACAATCTAGAAGTACAGCGATCAGTTCAGGTGCAGAGATGCACAGATACAGAGATGATCAGTTCAGGTGCAGAGATGCACAGATACTGAGATGATCAGTTCAGGTGCAGAGATGCACAGATACAGAGATGATCAGTTCAGGTGCAGAGATGCACAGATACTGAGATGATCAGTTCAGGTGCAGAGATGCACAGATACACAGATGATCAGTTCAGGTGCAGAGATGCACAGATACTGAGATGATCAGTTCAGGTGCAGAGATGCACAGATACACAGATGATCAGTTCAGGTGCAGAGATGATCAGTTCAGGTGCAGAGATGCACAGATACTGAGATGATCAGTTCAGGTGCAGTGATGCACAGATGCAGAGATGATCAGTTCAGGTGCAGAGATGCACAGATACTGAGATGATCAGTTCAGGTGCAGTGATGCACAGATGTGGAGATGATCAGTTCAGGTGCAGAGATGCACAGATGCAGAGATGATCAGTTCAGGTGCAGAGATGCACAGATACTGAGATGATCAGTTCAGGTGCAGTGATGCACAGATGCGGAGATGAGCAGTTCAGGTGCAGAGATGCACAGATGCAGAGATGATCAGTTCAGGTGCAGAGATGCACATATACAGAGATGATCAGTTCAGGTGCAGAGATGCAGAGATGCAGAGATGATCAGTTCAGGTGCATAGATGCACATATACAGAGATGATCAGTTCAGGTGCAGAGATGCACAGATGCAGAGATGATCAGTTCAGATGCAGAGATGCACAGATACACAGATGATCAGTTCAGGTGCAGAGATGCACAGATTAGAGGTCTGCACGGGCTTTAAACTGAAGCCCGAACCCGGCCCGTACCCGCGATCATTTAACCCGACCCGACCCGACCCGACAATTACATTTACATGTTAAGCCCGAACCCGACCCGAACCCGAGGTCCACTCTATTTCTCACAGCAAATAAATACCATTTTTAAGAGAGAGAGCCTGTGTGTCTGTGGTCTGTGTAGCCTATGCACACATTGCACATTGCACATCGAGAAGAAAGCGAAAACATTGCAAAGCGAGAAGAAACCGCTCTGGATGAAATGTGAATTTTAAAACAAATTAAATGAACAACAGCAATAACTTAAATAAAAGTGCTTTTAAAAAAAACATTTTGTTTGTGTATATATATATATATATATATATACAAACGAAATGTTTTTTTTTATAAAAGATAAAAGTGATATAAAATAATTTTTTTATTTAAAAAAAATAAAAGTGCTTTTAAAAAAAACATTTCGTTTGTATATATATATATATATATATATATATATATACAAACGAAATGTTTTTTTTAAGCACTTTTATTTAAAATATTATTTTAAAATATTAGCGAGAAGAAACCGCTATGCACACATTGCACATCATGCGCACGCAACTTTCTCTCTCTCGCGTGCCGGTCACCACAACACAGCAAGCAGGCAAAGCACACGGCACACAAACTATATCTTATATGATATCTTATATGTAGTTTTTCTTAGTTACAAACCCGAACCCGAGGCTGTTCAGTAAACATTAACCCGAACCCGACCCGAAACCCGCACATTTTTCGGGACCCGTCGGGCTCGGGTCGGGTAGCAGACCTCTAGCACAGATACACAGATGATCAGTTCAGGTGCAGAGATGCACAGATACAGAGATCATCAGTTCAGGTGCAGAGATGCACAGATACAGAGATCATCAGTTCAGGTGCAGAGATGCACAGATACAGAAATGATCAGTTCAGGTGCAGAGATGCACAGATACAGAGATGATCAGATCAGGTGCACTCCATGTTTCCACTTAAACAGATATGTGGCTAAAGAGATTTGTCACATGCATTAAAGTGTTAAAATGGTATTTATTGTTTTAATTTAAAAGTTTGAGACCTTGTTCTTATCAAAATAAAAAAGTGCATAGCTTATTGTGATTATTGGATAGAAGTAACAGGCTATTTATTATGTTTGTAAAATGATTACCTTCATCTGGGTGTGGATGGTGATGATCCCTCAGGTGCTGTACATATTAGACGTTTTCGCCGCTTTTGCTGACACTTTTCATCTGAATGTTTTGCATAATGTATACCCGTCATCAACCACTCCTGAATCATTTTTAGATTGCCAAAATGCCCCAATAGCTTAATTAACATCTGCGAATACAAGTCTAGGAGATTGCATAGTTCCACCATGTTTTCATTTTGAGAGTTTCACATGTGCTAAAAGTTCATGCTTTGCACACACCCTTCCTTACCTAGAGTACCCAGAGAGGGGGCGCAAGTCTGAAAGACTAATTTTCATTTTTTCTTTCTTTAATTTTTAACCATAGCTTCCAAATTCTTACTGTTTCATAACGTGATAATTTTAATCACTGTCAATTGTGAAATAAGGTAATCGCGACATCCCTAATTGCAATCAATCAAAGGTCCTTGTAAAGATAGTTGATGGCTCGAATTTAGCCAGTGATCTGCCAGTGGAAAAGCCCTGTATTTAATGTAGTGTATATTCTCTAAAAAATGAAGCACACTGACATGAACACTTACTGTTGTTGCAGATTATCTCAGTGTTTGGTGACAGAAGAAGGTTTTGCTGTTCTGGCTTCAGCTCTGAGTTCAAACCCTTCACACCTGAGAGAGCTGGATCTGAGCTACAATCACCCAGGAGAATCAGGACTAAAGCTGCTCTCTGATACAATGAACCATCCAGACTCCACACTGGACAAACTTAAGTAAGTGGATCAGTAAGAATCATCCTGGCTGGTGTGCATGTGAGACTGAGAGTTTATAATAGTTTTTGAGGTTGTCAAGAGACACTTCTTTATTAACCCTCTGGAGTCTGAGCGGTTTTCTGGGCCCTGGAGGTGTTCTGACATGCTCTGACATTTGTGCTTTTTTCAGTTATTTATAAACATGATAATGGCAAAGGTGTAAATTCACTCTATATAGCACAAACAGGGCTACCAAAATATGTGATCACCATGCATGTATATTTTTGAATTTTTAAGAGAATAATGTTTATGCGTGGTTATTGAAAAAAATAAAAATGAAAGTTGCTGAAATAAGACCACAAATCTCATAATAAATATGTGTCAATAAGACTTTTGACTAATGGATGTTGTGGCTTCGAGTTCTGGCTTCAAAATTATGTGAACATAGTCTTGCTTTATCGTTCACATAAAACAATACATTGATTTAAATTGATGTAAAACAGGTTTTGCTTGGAAAGCCAATATGCGAGGGGGGCGTGAACGAGGAGTGGTTTACACCTGAGAATACAATGTCCCACCCACTCTGCATAATTCATTCAGGTGTGACACAGACTGAGCCACAATGCAAGGACAAAAGATATATTTAGAAGAAGAATATATTGAGACCATTTAAGATTTTGCTTACATCTATCTTGTAAATATGTTTTGCTATTTTATTAAAAAGGTTACAATTACAACAATTACAATTTCAACAATATTTCAAGTGTACTCTTTCTTTGTAAAAAAAAAATGATTATAGGCCTACATTTTATCTATGTATTCATTAGTTTGAATATAGCCAACATTGGAACAGCTAACATCTT
Organism: Abramis brama; assembly: GCF_963993115.1. Classification (NCBI taxonomy): domain Eukaryota; kingdom Metazoa; phylum Chordata; class Actinopteri; order Cypriniformes; family Leuciscidae; genus Abramis; species Abramis brama. The sequence continues at coordinate 6,082,200 of NC_139963.1, read as the reverse complement.
AGTTGATGACTTTATTTTTGACAAAAATAGTATTTTATATATATAGAAATTGCTAAACAAAAGCTTATTTGATGTGGCAGTATATTCTACAGTAAAAACTGTACCCAAATCTAGTCAACAAAATGTTGTCTTTCATATTTCGCCTGACTGTAACGTTGTTTTTATGAAATATTAGGGCATATAAATGTTAATTTGCAGATTTTAATACGTTGCTTATACAAATAGCCTACATTTTATTCCAACATATTTCAGTCGATTTTTACTCATCTCAGTATAGCAATACAGTTTGCTAAAACATCATTCATTCACACACGCGATTCAAATTTAAACTGTCTTTTTGCGAGCTGTGGTAAACAGCGCGCATCTCTGCCGTTCATTCATTCACAAACAGAAACCCGATTCACGTGAGAAGGAAAAAAACTTACTACAGTATTCCTCAGCTCAGTCGGATCCTTGCTCCTCGAAATACCCGCACTTCTGGAGGTACATTTTCCATTATTATTATTCCTCACAGCGCTGCGAGACGGTGAATAAACTTGTGTTTTCTCGAGCTGATATGGGGGCGTTCACAGGTTTGCGTGGATTGCCTCAGACATTTGCGCTTGAATAGCGCGCGCTCTCCGTGGGCGTGTCACATTACATTTGAATGAGCTGTAATGAGCTCGACTGGAATCGCTCTCTTTTAATACAGATTTCACAAGATGAGAATATTTGTTTTTTATATAAATTACTTCATTTAAAAGAAGAGAATTCAAGCTTCATGCCTGTGTGTCTGTATGCCTGTTTGACTGAGTATTCGCTGAGTTATTGTTCATTTTCGGACGCATTTCAGAATGGACTTCACTGGCAGAGAGAAGGCAGAACTCGCTTCGTGTTTATTTTTCTTTATTTGGCAAAAAGCACAACACTTTGTTTTTATTGTGAGTATACACAAAAATAATACACATTTAACAGAATCGATTGATGTATGAAACTTGTTTGTAATATCAAAGTCAACAGAGCAAAATGAATCTCTTTTGAACTGATAAAAAAAAAAAGCGAGCCTATCGCGCCGGCGCGATTGCCGACCTCAGGGGGTTAACCAGGATTCTGGAGTCAACAAACATTGGTGCATATCTGTCAAAACTTTGGTTTTTACATTCTAAATGGTGGAATTATAATATATTCCTGTGGACCGTTCACTTACATCTCTAGGGTCTTCGGCAGTAGATAATATTATAACAAATATAAGCCCTTCCAACTTTAGTGCATTTACCATCAAAGCTCAACCACCTTTTCCGATCACTGCCAGATCAATGTCTTCATGAAATATAACCAAAACCAAAAATACTAAATTAAATAACAAATAGGTTTAGGTGTTCAAATATGTCTGGTCAAAATTATTGTAGCTGTTCAAATTGAAAATCAAACCCCATCATATACTGTATGTCATAATGACAAAATTTTACCCCAGATACAATACATTTCCCTTGTCATTTGCATTGGTGTATTGACTGAATTTTTCTCTGAAAGTGTTTTTAGTTCAGATAGTTTAGTTGAGATATTGTATAGACTCTGATACTATAGAAGCTGTAGAAACCTCACGAAGACATAGAAAGTGTATCTTCCTCCTTCATTGCCCATCATACTCTTTAACCCCTTACCAGTCAGCCACAATGTTGGCAAGTGATGCATACATGACATACCCCAAATAAAAAGGTTGCTGCTCATAAGTCATTCTGAATAGACACATAATCAACATATATTTAGAAAGCCAACCCTTGAGAGTTTACAGTTCAAGACTCAAAATTAATCAGACTGTTATTAATATTGAGCTATATAAGCTCAAACATAAAAACAAAAACAACAAATATTAAGAATATATTTATTAAATGTATAAAAATATTATGTGAATGTAGTATTGCAACTTATAACCAACTAGAGTGTAGCCACAATTGTGGTCATGCTTCATTTCAAATCTGAGGATGATATCAACACAAGTGACACAATCTCTGCTAACACTTCAGAGATGCGTTATGGTCGTGTCTAGGCACTGGTCCACCATCTGATCTGGATATGGCCCGGATCCGGCTGACTACAGTAAACCTCGGAATAAACAGAGAGACTAACAATAGCGTAGATGCCATTCTTCTTATGATGTAACGAGTACATCAGGTGTTATAACAGCCGCTATTGTTGTTTTGTAAAGCAGTTTTCAGTCTAGTTTTTTTTACCATTCAAGCTTTTCCCTTCATACTGTATCACTTCTCACATTTAAAGCAGTTGTATTAAATACTTTAACAAAACATTTGTAAATAAGGGGTAGTGTTGTCAAAAGAAATAAAAAAAATATGACCATAAGATACCAGCATTTTCCTGTAGCATATTGAGTGCTGTTGAACGAATTCTTAAACGCCTCTCGTTGTCCATTGTGTTCATGCTCTCAATATATATGTCTCTGATTGGCCATTGTGTTCATGCTCTCAATATATATGTCTCTGATTGGCCATTGTGTTCATGAGCTCAATATATATGTCTCTGATTGGCCATTGTGTTCATGCTCTCAATATATATGTCTCTGATTGGCCATTGTGTTCACGAGCTCAATATAAATGTCTCTGATTGGCCATTGTGTTCATGCTCTCAATATGTATGTCTCTGATTGGCTACACAGGAGCGTTTGAAAGCAGGCGTCTGTCAGCGGATCCCTAATATATCCACTGATAGACGAGAGCTTTACAATAGTTCAGTCTGGACACAACAAGCAAGACGTGAACTGTTCAAGTACAAAACAAAGAGATTGTGTACACAATATGACAAGATTCTGTGTGTCTGTTTGATACAAACTGTAATAGACTGTAATAAACTGTGTGTGTGTGTGAGAGAGAGAGAGATAGAGTGTGAGTGTGTGTGAGAGATAGAGAGTGTGTGTGTGTGTGTGTGTGTGTGTGTGTGTGTGTGTGTGTGTGTGTGTGTGTTCTTGTTTTTCTATCCCGGTGGGGACTTCAACCTGAATGCACACAGACTCGTGGGGACTCGTGTCACCGTGGGGACCTAAATTGAGGTCCCCACCGGCAAAGCCCCATAGGCACCTCCCAGACAGTGTCTGGACACGCCCCATGCAGTTTTTTCTGAAGTCCTCATGAAGACCGTTTTCAAGACAAAAATCTGTGTGAGTGTGTATCTATGCGCCCCTGGTGGTCACACAGAGTATTGCCGTCCCCACGAGTCACATTGTTCTGGAAAAGTGTGTCACTCTCTAGCGCCCTATTGGGGGTATTGGTCAATAATAAAATTAAAGTATTTTCACTAAAGTAAGATATGAGTTAATAGGGTTTTTATTATATATATATTTATACTGGATATTAGTATACTATTTAGTTATTTATATTACTTTATAAAATAAACAGAATTAAATAAATTTACTGTTGATACACTAGAATGAAGATTCTGGATAGACTAAGCCACAAACAGAATATTATTTTTTTAATTTAGCAAATTCTTCAAATGATTAGAATATAACAGATCTGTTAAAAATGGCATTTATGTAATTAATCAGGGATCTATCTATATTCATATACCCGTTCTCATCCCAAGGCGTCATATACTGACGCTTCTGACATTTCGTCTACATCCGACGCACATGGCACCCTTTAGCGTCAATATGAGACGCAGATAAATATGGGCCAGAAAGCGTCAGTATATGACGCCCTAGGATGAGAATGCGTTAATACCATACTCATTATTGATAACAATAGGAAAGAAATCAAACGAGGTTAGCCAACTCCGGGGTTTCATACTAAATGTAATATATACTAAATATATTATTTAGATTATATACTAAATCTAAACCAATTAATTAAATTAATTAATAATAAATAAATAAATAATTAGTTAAAAACACTCCAAAGTGATTTTGTTAATGTAATTATAATACATTATTATATCATTACTCTAATATGTAATTATCATTTAATTCTAAACTAATTAAATCATGATCAGTGAATGATAATAGTTTTTCCACTCTGTGATACCCTTCTGACAGAGCCTTTCTGCATACATTACACAGAATCAAAGAGTTCACTTTCAACAGATCACTAATAAACCTGAAAAAAAAATTATATATATATATATATATATATATATATATATATATATATATATATATATATATATAAATGAACCGGCCCTGACAATATACAATCTTTGTTTCTAAAATTGGCAGCTGCTGTTATTTATAATCTTCTGGCTTTTTTTAAGTATATCACAAATGGGATTCAACATATTTTGGTCTGTTTTTGTAATTCCTTTGCACAAATGGTGTGATATTTGTGTGCTCTTTCAAAAGCCTTAAAAGTGAACTACTAACACACTATTTTTATATAAATGTGTCATGCCTTTATTATCTGGTAAATGCTAGCCGCTAGGCTAACAGAGCAGCACATGACACCCTCATCATACCTCATATCTCACAGTTTATCAGTAGTCTTCCACACCCTGTGCTTTACTAGATGCTGTGAGCTAACAGAGAGACTGACACTGCTTTAGCAGGACTCTCAGCAGAAGAGCGCTCAGTGTGGGAGAACGGGCCAGACCCTAACCCTAACCCTGACCCTGATCCTAACTGCTTTAGCAGGACTCTTCAGCAGAAGAGCGCTCAGTGTGGGAGAACGGGCCAGACCCTAACCCTAACCCTGACCCTGATCCTAACTGCTTTAGCAGGACTCTTCAGCAGAAGAGCGCTCAGTGTGGGAGAACGGGCCAGACACAGCTCTTCTCATGAAGCTAAAGGAAGTGAACAGCACAGAGTGAGAGATAAACAGACGTAGAAATACTGATCCAGCATCCAGATGTGCTGCTAGTAAAGCAGAAGTGGGACAATGATCGCTAGCTAAGAACATGGCTAATGCCCCTGTGATGCTGAGGTAAGCATGTGCCAGCGTCTGCGCTCCCGTTCCCAGTGTCACAGCAGGAGCAGCAGGAGCAGCTGAAGGCCACAGTGGAGGACTGACCATCACCAGCAGTCGTGTTAGCAGAGCAGTTAATAGAGCCTGCATGAAGCAGAGGTGCTGTCAGCATCTGGATGTGGTGGACTAGTACCTCTCCCTGACCCTGACCCTGACCCTAACTCTAGCTGCACATTGACCTCTGGGTCCAGATGTTGGTGACCACAGGTGCTAAATCATTATGGCTACTCTGACAAGGTGAACTCAGATCCTGGAAATGATGAGCACTGTGTCATAATCACTAGTCTAACACACACCAGTGTATGCACGGACATGTATGCAGTACACATGCAAACATATTGTGGGAGAATCTGCACCAGTGGCTGTGCCAGAACCAGTGCTGAGCCAGAAGGGTGTCCCAGTGTGGAGAAACCGCATCAGCGTTTGTTGAATTATTGTTATTCTTACCATAAATTAAATCACGTGATAGTATTTATAACTAGAATTGACAGTTAATTGATGTAGTTTGCAAATAAAGTATTTCTCCTTTCTCCTCTACCTGGCAAACTGCTGTTTAGGTGAGCGCATTTACATTTATTAATTTAGCAGATGCTTTTATCCAGAGCGACTTACAAATGAGGAATACAACAAGCAATGTGTCTTAAGAGAAAGCAGTAGCAGGAGAAGTGCTAGCAATACATGGTTTCAGTCATTGTCTTGAACAGTATGAGCAAGGAGAGCACTTTCTGTGAAGATGTTTGTTGTTATTTTAACAGTCGTGAGGAGAATGCAGTTAAAGAGTTTCAGAATCAGTATAGACAGTTTCTAAAGGACGTTAGCGTGTGTGGAGGCCTCGTATCCAGAGTGTGGTCTCACTTAAGACAAGCCTCACTTCTTTCAAACCTATTTTACTTATTTGATCTCCTCTCAGAGGGTAAAAATAATATCTGTTCTGGTGAGTACAAGGTCTTCTAATATATATATATATATATATATATACACACACACACACACATATATATATATATATATATATATATATATATATATATATATATATATATATTTTTATTTTTTTTTTTATGAATGTCAATCTTTTTGTGAGTTGTTTAAAAGTTCTAAAATGGGTTCCATTCATTAATGTGTTGTTTTTTTAATATTACATTTAATATGTATTTTAACATCTACATTCTATCATTTTATTTGTACTTAAAAACAAACAAACATTATATCTGAATTTGAGCAGAAAATGTATTTCTTTTATAACAGCATATATCCTATACACTATATTATCAGAGCATATATGTGCATACATAATTTTTTAAAAGAATACAAAAACCGCACAAGAAAAAAAAGCGCGGGTAATAAACATAGCTATATATATATATATATATATATATATATAGTGCGCCGAGCGAGTGTCAGTAATGGCTGACAGACACAGATCACACAGAACCTGAGGTTCGAGTCCCCACCGCGACCGTCCCCTCCCCCACTCTACTGGGTCTCACACGAGCGAGTGTCAGTAATGGCTGACCCAGATCACACAGAACCTGAGGTTCGAGTCCCCACCGCGACCGTCGCCTCTCCCCCTCCCCCACTCTGCTGGGGGTCTCACACCTGCGACACACTCAGATGCTCGAGAGGCAGGGATGAGACGGACACGGCGAGATGGAGACGAGAGGAGACGAGACATCCGACGAAAAAGTAAGTTTTTGACTTTTTGTACAAGGTTCTCAAAATAATATGGTGCTGTTTGTTTAACTTGCATATTGTTTGCACATATATCGTAACGTAAATGTCACGTCATTTTATTTTCTATAGCGCTTTTCACATTAATCAGAATCTCAAAGCAGCTTTGCAGAAAGTATAGATTAATGTACCAAAATGAAAATAATGATAGTCTAACATTAATATATTAATTAGGGCTTTAGATTCCTAAGAGTCTTAAGCTCATGTTTTAAGGCCACAGATAGGATTGCATAGGTGACTGCATTTTTAGCGGTAATCCGCTTTTAAACTTCGCCTAATTTAAAATGTTGTTGTCTTTATGTAACTTCTGAAAGACATATTTTGCGTCCCTGTTACTTCATCTAGATGTTTAGCTCACTTTTGGTAACATTAATGTAAGATGGCCAGGAGTTGGATTTTTTGCGGCCTACACGTGCAGCCATGAGGAGGCCTGAGATTCATGCGTTTTATCACTATAAACACTAATAATGGGTTTCAAAAAAACAAGAGGGAAGTTTAATGAATTCAGAACAACTTTTTTCTACTTCTGTAATGCAGTTTTCAAGACCAGACAATAAATGGCATTTATTTTCAGTATGAAATTGTATTGGCTTATGTTACAATGCCAGTTACTTTAATATATTGCCAAATTGTACCATTGCAGTTTTAAATACAGTGTAATGTGATGTTTGACCATGATGTCTGACTGTCTATGACACTTGTGCTTGCAGACTAATGTTACGAATGGCAGCTCTGGATGCACAGGTGAGATAATGAGAAGATAGTAGGCTACAAAACACATTTTACTCATTTGTGGTATGTCAAATTGTAGTGCGTCATTTATTACTTAAAATAGACTAATTCTTAAAGCTTATATATGTAGCTTAATGAGACAGAGTAACTGAGGTTTTTAAAAGCACAACCTTGGAGAAAAGTAAATGTCCATCATAGCCCCCCATGCGCCCTCCTTTCATTCTCCTGCAACACCATGCCAAGTTCATGGATGTGCATGAAATTCAATCTTTTAATCTGCTATCTTTTGTTTACAGGTAAATAATGTTTTAATTAATAACCGATCAGTTTAATATATAAGTTTAGAGGCCACTACATTATCACAAAGTAATTAATACAATCTTAAGGTTGATTTTTTGTAAACTTACATTTTTTGTTATAACTTGATCTGTACATTTTCTTTACGGTTTAATTAAAAAATAAAACATCATCTGTTAGAAGTCAAGGCAAGTAGATGATTATATCTGCTTATTTTAGTGAAAATGTTCATTTAAAAAAAACATTTTAGTATTTTTACTTTTTTGTTAAACATTTGAAACGCTTTTAAAGGACAGAAGATTTGGTATTGTGGCATTAAACGATATAAATATGTCTAGCCATATGATCATGTTATTGTGAAACCAAAAGTGTACTTTTCATGTTCAATATAAAGATAAAAAAAATACCTCGCTGATATCTAAAAAATGTATTTTACATGCATTCATCGTTGGTGAAAATTAATTTCTAATGGCTAAATAAATTTGGCCAATTATCCCTAAACTCTGACATGTTAGTAATGTCCAGTTACTGAACCATTGATATAATTAACTGTACGTGCTGAGGAAATACAACATGTTGTCCTGTGTACTGTCAATTTCAGTGGATACTGTAGTTAAGTTTGTTTTGTTGTAATTTTTTATCTTTGTATTTAATTAAAAGTCACAGTTCACATTAAATTTGTGGTAACTACAGGTTTTGCTAAATTGGTGTCATTGATATCAGCCTTATTTTGATACTTATTTTAAATGTATTAGTTTGTATTTTTGTATGTATTTGCTTGTTTAAGCCTAACCCTATAGACCTTATGTAGCTCCGCCCCTTTTCAGCGCCGCGCTCGTTGTCTTTTGTCTTGTATATTCACAGTGATCTTGTGTATTTATGAATGAACGACTCGTTTTAAAATCTTTCCGTTCTACTGACATTTGTCAAGACATCTTCGTTAACTTTACATTAAAGTCCGCGTGAACCGGAAGTTGCAAACGACTTTTCTCCAGTGTTGTGACGTATTTCCCAGTGAAAAGGAATATTGAACAGAGGGCAGGGTTTTACTCTAGCGCTCCTCCTCTCCATCTCTCACTCATAGCAGACTAACGGTTTGAGGAGTGGTTAAGCGTTTCCCAAACCAAGCCGTCAAACCTACATCATCAGAGAAGGAACGCCATTCCAGACCGGAATTAACTTTTCAGACTTTGATTAAAGATTACGACAGCAAACAAGTTTTTTCTGTGTATTAACTTGCACGGATTAATTGTTCACCACAAGACTAGTAATATGCGCTAACAAAGTAAATAGGTTCAATTTTGATTTCAGTTGGACTTTAAGTAAATCCACTTAAAAAGCTTATTACTCCTGGACAGCGAATGCCATAGAGATATACAGAGCGACCGCAAAAACGGAAGTTCAAAGACAATATTATAAAGATGCTGCGCGCTTGTTTCTCTGGCGCATAAGGTCTATAGTAGGAGGAAGTAAAATGGAAAAATATTTTAAATAATTATTTTTTTTGTCTTTGTAATTTACATTGCAGTGAATGATGTGACAGATGATGTGACAGATGATGTGACAGATGATGTGACAGAAGAGAAGACAAAGGTAGGCTATATCCACAGATAAACATATAACTGATGGTTGAGGTAAGGGACAAAACAGTTTTAGAAGTTAGTTTTTACTTTTTATTATTTAATACTACATTATTATAAATTTATATATTTGTAGACAAAGGTCTTAGCTAATGAACCATATAAGGGAACAGGTTTTTCTGAAAATGAAATAACTTCGCTGGACGCATTAAAAAGCATGCTATTTTAATTTGATTCATCCAACAACAGTGTAAAGTCTGTAATAATGTAATTATTGCGTTCAGTAAAGGAGCTGACTGACTAAATGATTGACAAGACAACAAATTAAGACAACTAACTAATTTTTATACAGCAATCCTTCCAGTTCCAAAATAAGACACACGGTACCACTAAAAGGAGAAAAACAAACTTTTTTCTCCTTTTAGCGGTACAGTGTCTTATATTTACAGAACACAAGAAGTGTATGTTAGGTTGTGTAACGGTAAGCATTATTATGTGCCGCCCTGTAGCAGCAACAGAAATGTTCCCTATGTGAATCAAAGTATCTGTAGTCTGTCTATAAATCGCAACAATTACGTACATTTTATTTGTGCCTGACCTGCATTAATTACGCAGTGCGAAATGCCAGTGTACATGTTCACTCTGTCTTTGAAGTCCATTACATCAGGGTTTGCTATTGTGGTGATACGAATTAATTATTTATAATAAAAATATTCCATTAAAAATATGAATCATACATTTTGAATTCATGGTGACAGTAGATGTAAAGATGTATGTAAGGCATGTTAATCAGGCCAAATATATATGTAAATAAAATTAATACAATAATTCCCCATATTGCAAAACAAAAATTATTACACTTTATTTTAAAGTGACGTAGTTACATTATACTGAGTAGTATTAATCAACTACATGTACTAACTATAACTAACTATATATTTGTATTGTTTAATATATTACAGATCTCTGTCTTTCAATTTAAATGCTGAGGACAGGCTAAATTGTGTAAATTGAAAATGTGTTTTTCAAACATAGAGCATGTATTTAAAATAAAACTAAAGAAATTAAAAGCAATGAATGTCCTGAGTATCCAGATTTCCTTTAGATTGAACTTTAAGTATTTTAATTTTGATTCATTTCTTTATTTTTAACATAAAGAGGGCTTCTGTGTGTAGGACATGTTTTGTCCCTTTATCTCAAGAATCAGTTATAGTTTAAATGGTTAAAACAGTCAGGGTTCAAAGTAGGCCTCAACCAAGCTATTGCAAAAGTCAATCTGCACCACCAAGCCTGCAAAAGTATGTGTCAGGCAACCAACTGAACCCTACCGGACAAACGCAATTGTGTTACAGGACACTAACCATAACTAAGACATTTCTAATTTGAGTTTTTTTTTCTATTTTATCCTTTTATTTTCCTGCTCTTTATGAGTTGTTCAGTGGAATATAGGGGATCCCCTGTGGCTCACCTGGTAGAGTGTTTGCTGTCAACAATAAATCCTTATTTGAAGGTTCAATTCTGGAGGTGGCATAAATGGAAAAAGAAAACCTTCCAAAAAACCTTTTTGTTTGATTGTTTTGTAGGTTCAAAGCTGTCACTTGAGTCACCTCCAGAAATTAAAAGCACATCACAGTGCTTGTGAAGAACGCTACATGAAGGCGCACACAAAAACTGTAAATGATGAACGGGAGAAGACCATGTTTTTACATCAGAGCATGAAAACAAAGGTTAGTTGTATTAAATGCTTTCGTTTATATACCTTCGGTTGCTAGGTCATTCTTATGTTCGTAAAACAAGTGAACTTTGGGGCATTTTTCAACATCATAACATTGAGCTTGCCGTTTTCAGTCAGCAGGCCCTTCTAGTCAGCAGTTGGCCCACACATAGATTTTGAGCCCAGGTCTCAGTGCTCAGTCTGCACCCTAGACAGTGAGCCACAGGGTTCCCCAAAATAAAGCCACAGATCCGCCCATTGCAAGGCCTCTTCAGAAGCCTCATGAATGTTCTTGATAGTTTTAGAGTTTGCTGAACTCATTTCCCAGCAAAGCTCTGACATCCAACTTCAACTGGCTCGCACTGAGATCTCCAGTCATTGCTCCAACACACTGAGACGAGCTCTTCATATTTTGCCTTTTTTAACTCGCTGGCTTCCTCAGTCCTGTCTTTAGTGGACAGTTAGTTCTATCAAAACCACTTGGTTTCGCTACCGATGTCAACACCATGTTTGGGCGGAGCCGTGTGATTTGCAATGTTCTCTGGGAACTGAAGCTGCCTTCCTAGGTCAACCTGGCGCTGCCAGTCCTGTGCTGTGGTGAGCAGTCCTCCCTGAGGAGATACTTCTAATAGGTTTAGCTAGATCACTTTTGACCTGTTCTTCAATGACACTGAAACATTCTGTGCCTATGTTCATTATGAGTGTGCACATAGTCTGGAGTTTCCCATTGCCCCTCGATGTCTTCTCCAGGATATCCTCTACATCCTCATCCAACTAAAGGCTCTCCTTTTACTTAGCGGCAGGTCACTTAACCTGACGCTGTTCAGACTTCCTGCTTTGTATAGGGACTCATGTTGCATGGAGGTTATGGGGGAGTCCTCCTCCGTCTGACCAGGTTCTGTAGTCGGCACCATGAAACTTGAACTGCTTGCTACGGCATTGCTCCACTTGTCCCTTCCTCAAGCATGCCACCGGTGTTTGGTGAATCATCAGACCTCTCAGGTTCTTGCCTGCCTTAATACAAATACAGACTATGCTCATGGTCATTACCAATAGATTCGTCCAATAGGGATGCTCATCCAACCCGCCCACCTCCCCCCATTCTTAGATGACTGTCAGAAGAAACAGTTATTCACTCATCAGATGATCACGCTCGTGCTATGAGTCTCTGCAAAAAAAGCGGCAATAATATCTGAATGCAGAGCAAATGAGAAACCTGTTTTGCAATCTTTTTCTTTTGTTCATATTATAATCTTATGTTTCTTTACATAGATTTCTTGACATATATCTCTTGACATTTCTTGACATATATCTCTATCAGCAATGACTCGACTCAATGGTTATGATTTTTTGCTATATTCATGCATTGCTAATGCCACTACTACTAGTATTGCCACTACAGCCTGGAAATTTATAGTTGCATTGTCATTTATAAAATCTGCACACTGAATGTTTCACTTTGGACAGACATTTATAATTGCAGTATGTTGTTTGTCTTGGCATTCCTGATCAAGACTTCTAACTCGTACGTTTTATTCACAGCCTAAAAGGAAAATGCTTGGATATGAAACAGAAGAATCAAGTTCAGAGTTCAGCGAGTATATACCGGACACAGAGGATCAATCAGAGAGTGACAGGTCAGCAAAGGAAGAGAGTTTAGCAAAAGATGTCAAACAGCAAAAGAGAAGAAAGGTTCAGTCAAAAACATCAAGATCTAAACCATGTAAAAGAAAGTGTGTGACACGTTCTAGTTCCTCGGCTACCAGTGGAACCAAAGAATCCTCTTCATCTGTTGAAAATGACACCGGACAATCCTCTTCATGTGACGAACATGACAGCGGCGACTCCTCTTCATCGGATGAGCATATCAGCGGCCAATCCTCTTCACCTGATACTTCTAATGTGAAGGTCATGATGCTGAAGAAAAAAACAGATGGTGGCAGACTATACAACAAAAAGTACTTCTGCTTGTTCTGCTCTAAACCATTCAGTAAAATGGCTCGCCATTTGGTATCAAAGCACAAAGATAAGCCAGAGGTGGCAAGAGCAGTTGCATTTCCGAAAGGGTCTAAAGAGCGACGATTACAGCTGAGTTTATTGAGAAATAAAGGGAACCGTTGTCATAATACTCGGGTGCTTAAAGAAGGAGAAGGACTGGTGATACCCCGACAGCAATCCATTTCACCAGTAACAGCAAGTGATTACTTGCACTGTGTAAACTGTGAGGCCTACCTAAAGAGGAAATCATTATGGAGGCACATGCAGAGATGCCATCTTAGCAAAAAAGTCAAAGGAATGAAGCCAGGAAAAACTAGAGTTCAGGCCCTTTGCTCGTATACTGAACCAGTTCCAGAGAGTGTGAATGCACGATTTTGGAAAATGGTGCTTGAAATGCATGAGGATAAGATAACAAATGTTGTCCGCAAAGAGAAAATCATATTAAAATTAGGGCAACATCTCTTTAATAAGCATGGCCATGATGTCACAAAGCATGAATATATCAGGCAAAAGATGCGCGAGACAGGGCGACTAGTTCTCCAAGGAAAAGAGACTGGCAAGTTGAAGGAGGTGTCAGACTTCTTTGTACCCGCTAATTTTCCTCATGTGATCGAAGCAGTTCAAAGTGTGTCTGGTTTGAATGATGAAACTAACACATTCAAAGCACCATCTTTAGCACTAAAGTTAGGGCACAACCTCAAGAAATTGGCCAACATTATTGAATGCGAGGCAATGATGTCAGGCGATAAGAATGCTCTTAACAATGTGCAGGCCTTCAAACAAATCTGTAACACTAAATGGAGTGAGTGTGTGTCATCCCAAGCCCTCCGAAATTTGAGTGAGGCAAAATGGAACTCTCCGCAACTCCTTCCCTTTGCTGAAGATGTGAAAAAAATGCACCAGTATCTTGACAGACAGAGTAAGGAGTACCAAACAAAACTTGAGGAAGAACCAAGTAACAAGAACTGGGCAAACCTTGCAAAAATGACACTTTGTCAGGTAATACTTTTTAATCGTAGAAGAGAAGGAGAAGTATCCAAGATGTCCCTTATTGCTTTTACACTGAGGGATACCTCGTTGACTCATCCAGATGTAGAGCTTGCTTTGTCAGACCTTGAGAAGAAACTTTGTAAGCACTTCCAAAGAATTGAGATAAGAGGCAAACGAGGACGAAAGGTCCCCATTCTTCTCACACCGGATATGCTGACATCGATGGAGCTACTTGTCAAGACTCGCCGTAACTGTGAAGTTCCCGATGAGAATGTGTTCATGTTTGGAAGACCACAAGCACTCAGTCACTTCAGAGGATCAGATGTTATTCGTAAGATTGCTCAAAGCTGTGGAGCAAAACACCCAGAGGCATTATCCTCCACGAAACTGAGAAAGCACATGGCCACTATGTCCAAGGTGCTCAACTTAAAGGACAATGAAATGGATGACCTCGCTGACTTCCTCGGACATGACATCCGAGTCCATCGGCAGTATTATAGGTTACCCGAAGGCACATTACAGCTTGCCAAAATAAGTAAGGTTCTTATGGCCATGGAACGAGGACAGCTATCTGAGTTCAAAGGAAGGAATCTTGATGAGATCCAGATTGATCCACAAGGTAAAACAGGCCTGAGTTAATAACTAAGTAAATTCATTTACACATATTCTTCCATAGATTATTATTTTTATTTTTTTTTGTCAAATGCCAATGAAATGTTCAATTGATTGATTTAAATAAACTAGCAGATTGAAAATTATCAAATGCCATGTTATGATCAGCTGGAACTCCATTGTTGGTTATAGACATTGGTTGAATGAAGCTGTTTAAAAAATATTTTGTTCGCTACTTATTAATTTTACCTGTATGTTTACTGTGTTTTATAGAGAGAGTACTGATGGACAGTGATGGATCAGACTCTGAAAATGAGACTGGAAATGGTCCTTCACCTTCAGATTCAGCAGGTATGTAGTCAGCTACTGAAAGGGAATGATGGGAAAGCTAGAAAAGGCTTGAATATTACTGGAAGAACAATTTGAGTGTGTTTACTGATATTTAGGAGTGCTTGTTGAATATTCTTTTACTAAAAGAGAGCTATTATGTGTCCAGACAAATCAATGGAGTCCACTAATGAAGTTGAACAACACAATCAACAACCATCCAAAGGTAATACGATTTAAATTAAACAGGAGTATTATGAAGACTTCTGATATTGTTTTACTTTTAAAGAACCAGTGCTTTATGATTTGCATATTTTCACTTGCTTTTATTTTTTTATATCCTAGATAATATATATTCTTAAGATAATTTTATATAATTTTCTCTTATACATTTTTCTGAAAATAGTATAATTTAGTCTGTGTACCAACAGAAAAAAAGAGTACTTAATTGCACACAGTGCCCCTTGCTAATATTGGCATTATTGGTTAATCTGAGAAGAGAAGGAAGTGAAAAGACATTTTTGTTGTTTCAGCTTTTGATCTTTTGTTCAAAAGTATAAAACAATCCCCTGCTCTAACAGTTAAAAACACAGTTTCATAAGAACAAAACCAAATAAACCCCAATATATTTGGTAAATTAGATGCGTGGCACAATTACTGGTATCCATTTAGTCAGCATTCTGTGCCATTACTGTATATTACCTATATATAAAGTCTTCTCAGTTGTGCACATATGTTTTATAACAGGCAAGGATAAAGAACTGCAGCCAATTGGCAAGGACTTGGACAAACCACACACAACAAAGGGTAAGCTGTTTTTCAAATGTCTTATGAAATGTCACACATTCCATTTTTTGTGAAAGTTCAGTCAGAATTAAGTCATTTTAATTGGAATCTACAAAGAGACCCATTTATATTGACAACAGAGTTCCCTTAAAGGGTTAGTTCACCCAAAAATGAGAATTCTGTCATTAATACTCTCCCTAATGTCTTTCCAAACCCGTAAGACATTTGTTCATCTTCGAAACACAAATGAAGTTATTTTTGACGAAATCTAAGAGGATTCTGATCCATCCATATGCAACAACGTCATTGCAACTTTCAAGGCCCAGAAAGTTAGTAAAGACATCATTAAAATAGTCCATGTGACTACAGTTGTTCAACCTTAATGTTATTAAGCGAATACTTTTTGTGCGCACAAACCAAACAAAAATAACGACTTAATTCAACGATTTTTTCTCTTCCACGTCATTCTCCTACTCTGTTGACATAGTGTAAACAGTGCAGCGCTTCCGGGTTCTACGTCAGAACACCGGCTCACCATTGGCCGACGCTGGTCATGTGAGCTCTACGACACATGCGTGTGATGCTGACACAGGAGCGTTCTGATGTAGGATCAGGAAGCGCTGCACTGTTTACACTACGTGAATAGCGTAGGAAAAGGATGTGGAAGAGAAGAAGGTTGTGCACAAAAGGTTTTCTCATCGCTTCATAACTTTAAGGTTGAACCACTGTATTCACATGGACTATTTAACAATGTCTTTACTTCCTTTTTGGGCCTTGAAAGTTGTAATGATGTTGCTGCCTATGGAAGGACAGAATCCTCTCGTATTTCGTCAAAAATATCTTCATTTGTGTTTCGCAGATAAACTAAGGTCTAACAGGTTTGGAACGACAGTAGGGAGAGTAATTAATGACAGAAGTTTCATTTTTGGGTGAACTAACCCTTTAAATTTCATGTGGAGGTCAAATTTGGTGAAAAGTAGAAAGCGTCTATATCTCAGTGATCTGTGCTGGAGTTTTGTAACAGCAGCATGGCAGATCCAAAGTGGAGGAAGTGCTTATTTTACTGGCTACTTCTCTCCATACAGCGTCTTTTTACGGACCATTTCTTAATCTGCAAGTGTTGTATTGGACAGAACTGTCTGAGAATTCAGGCTCGAGACTAGACAGAATGAAAATATATTTCCAATATTTATGATCAATATATTATGATCAGTATATGGTGTAAATATACTTAAAAAAAATGTATTCACAATATATTTACACTGTAAAATTGAGTGTACTTCAAAAACGTGGAAAACATTTATGAATTTCCTTAAATTTCATGGGCGTTTTAATCAAATTTGAAAGTTTGTAATAGAAAAACATACAAAAGAGTGTCGGGACAATGACTTTGTGCATTTATTTGTATTTATTTCACTGAAACTTTACTGAATAAATACAAAAAAACATAGAAAACTTAACATAGAAGTTAATAGAAATCACTTCAATAGATTTCTGCATTTTAAATAAAGCAACATGCAGCATATTCTCAATTTCTTGTTCTTCTGCTGATGTTATAATGTTATAAAGTCGAGAGCCCAACTAAAGCAAACACGGATCACAATCTGGTGACTAATATTATATTATTTTCAATAAATCATCAACATCTAAATCTAAATCTAAATGTTAATTTCTCAATAAGAACTTGTGTAGACGTCTGACAGAAATCAAGTCAGTCTGGTTAGTAATAAGTAAAGCTGGTAATGCTGTTTGTGGAGCCGTTTAACCCTCCTCTGCTGAGATCTTCAGAGATCTGTTAGTGTTTTGTTCTGTTGGGATTTAAAAGGTTTGTGTTGTCTGAGTTTCGTGGGTCACCATTGTGCTGAAGAACAGAGCCTGTGCTTCAGTCCAACAGAAGAGCAAGAAACATTGAGAATATGCTGCATGTTGCTTTATCTAAAAACTATGTAACTCTATTGGAGTTATTCTTTTTTAAATGCATTTATTCAGTGAAGTTTCAGACATGCACAACGTATTTACAGTTTAATAAATAGAAATAAATACAAAGTCTATCATTGTCCCAACACTCTTAAGTCTTTGTACTAGCAACTTACAACTTTGATTAAAACACCCTTAAGAAATGTAAGGAAATCGTGTTCCTCATGCTTTTGAAGTACACTCAATTAATGACATTTTACAGTGTAAATATATTATATATATTAAATATATTATTATTAATATATTTTTTATAAATG
Source organism: Abramis brama (assembly GCF_963993115.1). Lineage (NCBI taxonomy): Eukaryota > Metazoa > Chordata > Actinopteri > Cypriniformes > Leuciscidae > Abramis > Abramis brama. Next base: position 6,064,253 of record NC_139963.1, on the reverse strand, counting down.
AAAAGTGGCAATTCCTTGTGTATTATTCAATATATTGTAAAATATAACAAATATTTTCCGTATATTTACACCATATAATATATTGATCATAAATATATGAAACTATATTTTCATTTCCAAGCAAAATCCTTATAATTGTGTTTTTTAAGATCTGTTGCCGTTGTTCACCGTGGGCCAATATAATTTAAGCATGGGTAAACCCCTCCCGTTATGTGCAGCTTTAATTAGGTCCTATATCGTAAATGTTTCGTTTCTAAAGGCTTAAACATGTAAAGAAAAGAAAAGAAAAGGAAAAGGTCATCCTGTACAAATGTACTTCAATTTCCCAAGCAGTATTTATGGTTATGACCAATAAAACCTAAATATTTTGTCATTTTTGGCTTGGTCCATTTTCGGCCCAGGTCCATTACACATTTTAGATAGTGACTAAATTACCAGCAATATTTTTGTCAAAATAGTCCTTTTTAATAAAGTATCACTGTTTATATTGTTACTAGGTATCATGCTTGCAAACATGTGCCATAATTTACAGATTTTCAACCATGCTAACTAGATTTTAGCAAAAACGTATGTATAAAACTGTAAAACAATGAGAGAAAAACTGAAGATCATGTATTTATTTTATATGTTATTCACATTCATGTCGTGTGGGATAACAATTACTTTTATCCCAATCACAATTACTAATATTTATTTTTATTTTATTCAGCATCTTCACAAAACCCACGGAGAAAGTGGTCTAAAGAAGAGATCCAGGCTGTGGAAAAAACTCTGATGGACTACATCCACTCTGGAAAGGTTCCTGGTAAAGCCCAGTGCATGGAGTGCATTGAAAGGTCACCAGCGGCACTTCGGGGGAGAAGTTGGGAGGGGGTGAAATTTTATGTTAAGAATCGTATTGATGCCTTAAAGCGAAAAATGTAGAAGAAAAGGTCCTTTAGCTAGATGTTTCTCTTCTTCCTGTTTGTTGAAGGCAACACGATGTTCAAAATGTGTTTCAAAACACAAGTTAAATAAATGTTCAAGAGCATTAAGAAATCGTAGATTCTTGTTTTTGTTGTAATTACCCAAATTTTCAAACTTTTCTTGGGGAAGTGTGGTCCAAAACTGTGGCACATTTGCATAAAAACAAAAAAAAAACTTGGATAGATAGATGGATAGACAGACAGATATAAAGACATACAGATGACAGATTGATAGATAATACAGACAGATAGTTTTGTGTTGAGTTTAAGGATTTAAAAAAAAGACAGCTTAAAGTCCTTACACACTGAGTCCAAAATTCTCGCTCATTAAAAAATATACGACCTCACTTTGTGTCAGGTTTCGTACAAACGAAGCAGGCAAGATGGTAAGTTTGATATTTTAATAGCAGAATGGATCGGACACAGCGTGAATGGTGAGTAAAACAGGAAGTAGAGAATCAGATGAAGCTTAACTGAATGGTAACCAAGTCTCTCTCTCTTTCTTATCCAGATGAAGATGATGAAATTTCTGATGACAGAATGAAGACTGGCTGAAGAGGATCGGGATCAACGGTGAGTATGCAGGTAGGTAAAGTCTTGTAGGAAAGGAGTCTTTGTGTCTTGTATTAACATGTATAGACGAGACCAGACGAGGAGTGAAGGGAGAGTGCTGAATATATGGATCTGGATCCTGGATCTCCTGGATCTGTCTGCTGCCTTCGACACTGTGAATCATCAGATCCTTATGTCCAGCCTCTCATCACTGGGCATCACAGGAACTTCCCTCCACTGGTTTGAGTCCTATCTCACAGGTCGGTCCTTCAGGGTTGCATGGAGAGGCGAGGTATCCAGAGCACATCAGCTGACCACAGGGGTTCCTCAGGGTTCAATTCTTGGACCCTTGCTCTTCTCCATCTACACCACATCACTGGGACATATCATACAAGCACACGGTTTCTCCTACCACTGCTATGCTGATGACACGCAGCTCTTACTCTCATTTCAACCAGATGATCCCACAGTAGCTGCACGGATCTCAAGCTGTCTGGCGGACATCTCGACATGGATGAAGGAACATCACTTGCAGCTCAACCTGGCAAAGACTGAGCTTCTCGTCCTCCCTGCCAATCCGTCTCTACAGCACAACTTCACTATCCAGCTAGATTCATCATCAATCACCCCATCAAGGTCTGTCAGAAATCTTGGAGTAACGTTTGATGACCAGCTGACCTTCACAGATCACATTTCAAAGACAGCTCGATCATGCAGGTTTGCACTGCACAACATCAGGAAGATCAGGCCTTTCCTAACTGAGCATGCAACACAACTTCTCGTCCAGGCCCTGGTCATTTCTAGGCTTGACTACTGCAGTGCTCTTCTGGCCGGACTTCCATCATGTGCAACTAAACCTCTACAGATGATCCAGAATGCTGCAGCTCGTCTTGTCTTCAAAGAGCCCAAAAGGGCCCACGTCACTCCTCTGTTCATCTCTCTGCACTGGCTACCTCTCACTGCTCGCATCAAGTTCAAGGCATTGACGCTTGCTTACAGATCTATCACAGGCTCAGCTCCCTCCTACTTTCACTCACTCCTACGAGTCTACATCCCTAACCTTCCCTTTCCCTTTAAAACCTCACTTATCGGGCTTATGCTACTCTGAATAATGCCTGAACTTTGTGTTTTGAGCACTTCTTGCATTGTTTTTGCCTCCTCATGATGGCTCGCTTAATTTAGTCCTAATTTGTAAGTCGCTTTGGATAAAAGCGTCTGCTAAATGACTAAATGTAAATGTAAATGTATAGGGCTTGTTAACGAGGGAGTGCAGGTGATGATGATGATGGCTGATAGAGTGCAGGTGTGCCAAGGAGGATGATGGGAAGTGTAGTGCACACATAGATGAGGAAGACAGATGGTGGATGTGACATTACTCCCCCCTCCCGCAAGGCGCGACCCGCCCCGAAAGCAGGAGAAACGCGGGAGGGGGGGTGGGCATCCTGGAGTCCGTGATGGGGAGGTGGACCGGGTGTAGAATGGACGGACTCAAGGATGGTCCAGACGGCCGTGGCGGAGCAGACTGGTCAGGGGGCCATGGCGGAGTAGGAGACCACCTCTCGGGCGGTCCTGGCGGAGACCTCCCTTCGGGCGGCCATGGTGAAGCAGGCTGAGGAGGTGGCCATGGTGAAGAGGACCCTTCGGGTGGCCATGGCGTTGGAGGCTTATTGAAGATGTTGATGAAGGCTCTGTGCTGGACGGGACCAGCGGTGAAGGCTCTGCGCTGGACGGGACCAGCGGTGAAGAGGGCTCTGCGCTGGACGGGACCAGCGATGAAGAGGGCTTTGTGCTGGACGGGACCAGCGATGAAGAGGGCTCTGCGTTGAACGGGACCAGCGATGAAGAGGGCTCTGTGCTGGACGGGACCAGCGATGAAGAGGGCTCTGTGCTGGACGGGACCAGCGATGAAGATGAAGAGGGCTCTGCGCTGAACGGGACCAGCGATGAAGAGGGCTCTGCGCTGAACGGGACCAGCGATGAAGAGGGCTCTGTGCTGGACGGGACCAGCGATGAAGAGGGCTTTGTGCTGGACGGGACCAGCGATGAAGAGGGCTCTGCGCTGAACGGGACCAGCGATGAAGAGGGCTTTGTGCTGGACGGGACCAGCGATGAAGAGGGCTCTGCGCTGAACGGGACCAGCGATGAAGAGGGCTTTGCGCTGGACGGGACCAGCGATGAAGAGGGCTCTGCGCTGAACGGGACCAGCGATGAAGAGGGCTCTGTGCTGGACGGGACCAGCGATGAAGAGGGCTTTGTGCTGGACGGGACCAGCGATGAAGAGGGCTCTGCGTTGAACGGGACCAGCGATGAAGAGGGCTCTGTGCTGGACGGGACCAGCGATGAAGAGGGCTCTGTGCTGGACGGGACCAGCGATGAAGATGAAGAGGGCTCTGCGCTGAACGGGACCAGCGATGAAGAGGGCTCTGCGCTGAACGGGACCAGCGATGAAGAGGGCTCTGTGCTGGACGGGACCAGCGATGAAGAGGGCTTTGTGCTGGACGGGACCAGCGATGAAGAGGGCTCTGCGCTGAACGGGACCAGCGATGAAGAGGGCTTTGTGCTGGACGGGACCAGCGATGAAGAGGGCTCTGCGCTGAACGGGACCAGCGATGAAGAGGGCTTTGCGCTGGACGGGACCAGCGATGAAGAGGGCTCTGCGCTGAACGGGACCAGCGATGAAGAGGGCTCTGCGCTGAACGGGACCAGCGATGAAGAGGGCTTTGTGCTGGACGGGACCAGCGGTGAAGAGGGCTTTGTGCTGGACGGGACCAGCGGTGAAGGCTTTGCGCTGGACGGGACCAGCGATGAAGAGGGCTTTGTGCTGGACGGGACCAGCGATGAAGAGGGCTTTGTGCTGGACGGGACCAGTGGTGAAGGCTTTGCGCTGGACGGGACCAGCGATGAAGAGGGCTCTGTGCTGGACGGGACCAGCGATGAAGGCTCTGCGCTGGACGGGACCAGCGGTGAAGAGGGCTTTGCGCTGGACGGGACCAGCGGTGAAGGCTTTGCGCTGGACGGGACCAGCGATGAAGAGGGCTTTGTGCTGGACGGGACCAGCGATGAAGAGGGCTTTGTGCTGGACGGGACCAGCGGTGAAGGCTTTGCGCTGGACGGGACCAGCGATGAAGAGGGCTCTGTGCTGGACGGGACCAGCGATGAAGGCTCTGCGCTGGACGGGACCAGCGATGAAGAGGGCTTTGTGCTGGACGGGACCAGCGGTGAAGGCTCTGCGCTGGACGGGACCAGCGATGAAGAGGGCTCTGCGCTGGACGGGACCAGCGATGAAGAGGGCTCTGCGCTGGACAGGACCAGCGATGAAGAGGGCTCTGCGCTGGACGGGACCAGCGATGAAGAGGGCTCTGCGCTGGACGGGACCAGCGATGAAGAGGGCTCTGTGCTGGACGGGACCAGCGATGAAGAGGGCTCTGTGCTGGACGGGACCAGCGGTGAAGGCTCTGCGCTGGACGGGACCAGCGATGAAGAGGGCTCTGTGCTGGACGGGACCAGCGGTGAAGGCTCTGCGCTGGACGGGACCAGCGATGAAGAGGGCTCTGCGCTGGACGGGACCAGCGGTGAAGAGGGCTTTGTGCTGGACGGGACCAGCGGTGAAGGCTCTGCGCTGGATGGGACCAGCGATGAAGAGGGCTTTGTGCTGGACGGGACCAGCGATGAAGAGGGCTCTGTGCTGGACGGGACCAGCGATGAAGAGGGCTCTGTGCTGGACGGGACCAGCGATGAAGAGGGCTCTGTGCTGGACGGGACCAGCGGTGAAGAGGGCTCTGTGCTGGACGGGACCAGCGGTGAAGAGGGCTCTGTGCTGGACGGGACCAGCGATGAAGAGGGCTTTGTGCTGGACGGGACCAGCGGTGAAGAGGGCTCTGCGCTGGACGGGACCAGCGATGAAGAGGGCTCTGCGCTGGACGGGACCAGCGGAGAAGGCTCTGCGCTGGACGGGACCAGCGATGAAGGCTCTGCGCTGGACGGGACCAGCGATGAAGAGGGCTCTGTGCTGGACGGGACCAGCGATGAAGAGGGCTCTGAGCTGGACGGGACCAGCGGTGAAGGCTCTGCGCTGGACGGGACCAGCGATGAAGAGGGCTCTGCGCTGGACGGGACCAGCGGTGAAGAGGGCTCTGCGCTGGACGGGACCAGCGATGAAGAGGGCTCTGCGCTGGACGGGACCAGCGATGAAGAGGGCTCTGTGCTGGACGGGACCAGCGATGAAGTGGGCTCTGTGCTGGACGGGACCAGCGATGAAGAGGGCTTTGTGCTGGACGGGACCAGCGATGAAGAGGGCTCTGTGCTGGACGGGACCAGCGATGAAGAGGGCTTTGTGCTGGACGGGACCAGCGGTGAAGGCTCTGCGCTGGACGGGACCAGCGATGAAGAGGGCTCTGCGCTGGACGGGACCAGCGATGAAGAGGGCTCTGTGCTGGACGGGACCAGCGATGAAGAGGGCTCTGAGCTGGACGGGACCAGCGATGAAGAGGGCTCTGCGCTGGACGGGACCAGCGGTGAAGAGGGCTCTGCGCTGGACGGGACCAGCGATGAAGAGGGCTCTGCGCTGGACGGGACCAGCGATGAAGAGGGCTCTGCGCTGGACGGGACCAGCGATGAAGTGGGCTCTGTGCTGGACGGGACCAGCGATGAAGAGGGCTCTGTGCTGGACGGGACCAGCGATGAAGAGGGCTTTGTGCTGGACGGGACCAGCGGTGAAGGCTCTGCGCTGGATGGGACCAGCGATGAAGAGGGCTTTGTGCTGGACGGGACCAGCGGTGAAGAGGGCTCTGTGCTGGACGGGACCAGCGATGAAGAGGGCTCTGTGCTGGACGGGACCAGCGATGAAGAGGGCTTTGTGCTGGACGGGACCAGCGGTGAAGAGGGCTCTGTGCTGGACGGGACCAGCGGTGAAGAGGGCTCTGTGCTGGACGGGACCAGCGATGAAGAGGGCTCTGTGCTGGACGGGACCAGCGGTGAAGAGGGCTCTGTGCTGGACGGGACCAGCGATGAAGAGGGCTCTGTGCTGGACGGGACCAGCGGTGAAGAGGGCTCTGTGCTGGACGGGACCAGCGATGAAGAGGGCTTTGTGCTGGACGGGACCAGCGGTGAAGAGGGCTTTGTGCTGGACGGGACCAGCGGTGAAGAGGGCTCTGTGCTGGACGGGACCAGCGGTGAAGAGGGCTCTGTGCTGGACGGGACCAGCGGTGAAGAGGGCTCTGCGCTGGACGGGACCAGCGATGAAGAGGGCTCTGCGCTGGACGGGACCAGCGGTGAAGGCTCTGCGCTGGACGGGACCAGCGATGAAGAGGGCTCTGCGCTGGACGGGACCAGCGATGAAGAGGGCTCTGTGCTGGACGGGACCAGCGATGAAGAGGGCTCTGTGCTGGACGGGACCAGCGGAGAAGGCTCTGTGCTGGACGGGACCAGCGATGAAGGCTCTGCGCTGGACGGGACCAGCGATGAAGAGGGCTCTGTGCTGGACGGGACCAGCGATGAAGAGGGCTCTGCGCTGGACGGGACCAGCGATGAAGAGGGCTCTGCGCTGGACGGGACCAGCGGTGAAGAGGGCTCTGTGCTGGACGGGACCAGCGGTGAAGAGGGCTCTGCGCTGGACGGGACCAGCGATGAAGAGGGCTCTGTGCTGGACGGGACCAGCGATGAAGAGGGCTCTGTGCTGGACGGGACCAGCGATGAATGCTCTGCGCTGGACGGGACCAGCGATGAAGAGGGCTCTGTGCTGGACGGGACCAGCGATGAAGAGGGCTCTGTGCTGGACGGGACCAGCGATGAAGAGGGCTCTGTGCTGGACGGGACCAGCGATGAAGAGGGCTCTGTGCTGGACGGGACCAGCGATGAAGAGGGCTCTGTGTTGGACGGGACCCGCGATGAGGGCTTTACTGGGCTGTCGCTGTAAGCAGTCTCGGCTGGGCAGTCGTCGTGAGTGATATCGACTGGGCAGACGCTTGCTGGCTCTGGCGGGCAGGTAGGATGAGCGGGTTTGGTTGGGCTGATTTTGTGTGAAGCATACTGGAGAGCCCCTCTGACAGATATCAGAGGGGTCAAACAATTTCGATGTCAGATTAGAACTATTGAAAATTATCTTAAGTGCTGGGGTATGGTAACTTTTTGTATTGTTTTGTGAATTATCCCGCAACGCATTAATACACATCGCACTCATTGGGTTTCATAGGTTTCTGTGCGTGACAAATTTTTAGGATGACGAATAAGAAAAAACACAAATAGCAATATATCTTGCAACCCTGTTGAATGCCAGCATGTGCTCGTGTTTTAATTCAGAGTTGATTCCAGTATGCACAGATCATTATTCAGCAAACAATGATACCCATGAACATTTCCTGCTTGTCATACAACATGACTGTCTTATTTATCAAAATGTGGACCTTTTCAGATTCTCAGTTGAAGAAAAATAGACTCCTGTTAAACAGGAAGTGAGGTGAGGCTGTTGTCACTGTTTACATCCATACAAATGGTCTATTCAAATACAAGAGTTTATGGGAATTAGTAAATTGTAAAATAAAGTAAAAATCCATAAAAATATAAAATATAGACAATTCTCCCTTTTAAACAACTCTTTAATGATGATCTAAACTTAATATTTATTGTTAATCTGTTACAGATTTAAATTTGTATTAAAACTAGATAACCTACAGCTAACTCATAATAGTGCCCCTTGGTGGTGGTTTGGGGTAAGACACAATAGGCAGGTCCCCACCGGAATAGAAAAACCAGACAAATATTCACCTTTCTAAAATTAAGAATTTCTGATAAAAAAGTTGATTTTTAGGATTCAAAAATTCCCCCTGACACTTCTGATTAAAAATTATGGCTTTATTGTATTTAGAAATTGGTGTCCCCACGTGTACCCTTCTAGTCAGGAGTCCCCACGACGTAGCAAAAACAAGTAAGAGTGTGTGTGTGTGTGTGTGTGTGTGTGAGTGTGTGTGTGTGAGAGATAGAGAGTGAGTGTGTGTGTGTGTGTGTGTGTGTGTGTGTGTGTGTGTGTGTGTGTGTGTGTGTGTGTGTGTGTGTGTGTGTGTGTGTGAGAGAGAGAGATGGAGATGGTGAGTGAGTGTGTGTGTGTGAGAGATATTTTTATTTATTTAATTTTAACACACCTTTATGAGAGAGAGAGAGAGAGAGAGAGAGAGAGAGAGAGAATTTGAATTTTAACAAATAACCTAAACTAATACATTCAGTTCCTACCTACAGGAGTACAAAAAAACATACACATTCAACATATCAAATATCCAAATAAATACCCATAAAAAACTCATTCCAAAACATGTGCAAACTGTAAACTCGCATTAATTATTTCACACAGAGCCCCCTTATAACACCAAATCAATTCAAAAGACATAAGATCCCCCATAGCCTTATAATACCGAAAGTCAATTAAAATTCTGGATTTTACTAGGTTAAGAAACACAATTTGCAAATTAACACTTGAATTGCGTTCAATTCTTATTTTTCTAGTGTCATATATCGCCTTCTTCGCTTGACCCAGTAAAAAGTTCAGTAATTGGCAACAAAATTGACGTCTCCGGATGTATTTAAATCCACAAATAAACATTTCCAAAGAAAAAATCTCATCAAAACGACCAAATAAACTCTTTAAAACCTTAAACAATGGTAAAAGCCTGTTACAATACACAAAAGCATGAAATATGTTCTCCTTCTGAAAACAAAAAGGGCATTCATCGCTAGTATCATGGTTTATGACTGAAACAAGTGTGTTCACGGCAATCGCTCCATGAAGGATCCTCCATTGTAAGTCACCCACTTTTTTTGGCAAAGGTGACTTGTACAATGCTCGCCATTCTGGCTTGACATCCTCCCCTAGATGGAGGGCAGAACGCCAAGGCGTATCAACTCTTTTATGCAAAAACTTCTTATTCAAGAGTTTTGACACAGTTTTTGTACAAATTTTTTTCAGACACTGGATTAGCACCCATTAACATCAAGTTGGGTTGTAAAAAAACACCTTCACATTCTTCAAAATCAGTCAACAGATACAAATCAGGAAAAGGGTCATTACAATCTGGAGTAATTAACCCTTCAGTATAATCTTCTAGCAGTTTAATTTCTTCTGACGTAAGTGCTGACTTCCATTTTTCAAGTAATTTGGCTGTTATGCGTTTTGATTTTAACCCCAAATGTCTGACGACCGCATCGACATTCTCAAAGTCCAGTCCAGCCAGTTTAACCCTCTGGGGTCTGAGCTGTTTTCTGGCCCTGGAGGTGTTCTGACATGCTCTGACATTTGTGCTTATTTCTGTTACTTGTGACATTTTTATGGCTAAAGTCTGATTACACTGTATTCAGCACAAACTCTGCTACAATAATATATCAGCAGCATGTATGTAAAAGTTTGTAGTTTTGAGATAATGACATTTATGCGTGGTTTGTGAAAATACAAAAAAAATTGTCACTGAAATAAGGTCATGAAACCCATACTGATTATTTCTTCACAAGACTTTTGAAAATTGTATCACGTAGCCTAGAATATTTGCTCCAAAACTATGTGAATATCACCATGACTGCTCATTCAGATAAGACAATATATTGATTTAAAAATTGTAAGACGTGTTTTGTGTAAGAAAGCTTTATGCGAGGAGGCGTGATCACATCATTAATATGTATTGTTTTCACACCTGAGAAAGACAAAGACCCTCCCTAATTGCCCTATTAGGAGCTATCAGGCCCTGTCATTCTGAGAAACCTTGCGCAAAGAATGAGGAGATTTAAAAAAGAATGGCTGTTTGATTGTTTGGATTTATTTACAACACAACATAATCCAAAGATACACAACAAATGACAAAAAAGCACATTTTTGAAAAAATGACCCAAAGACAGAGACCTTTGTGCCATTCCTAAAAACATTGTACATACCTTTCATTTCCAAGGTGTTTGATTTTCACTTTACCATGTTCATATACAGAGACTCATGTGAATGTTGAAGTCAGCAGGACTCAGTGGCATCTGGTCACTGAAAGAAAAAAAAAAAGTGAACATACTGATATCAAGAGAAATATAGGCCTGCACGATTTTGGGAATAAATTTTAGATTTTTCTGGTTAAAATTGCTTTTTAAAATTCACAGAATACACACACACAAATGTTTCCAACAATAGAGGTGGGCGATATATCGTTTAGACGATAATATCCAAATTGTTGTCTGGACGATATGCAAAATTGGGATATCGAATATTTCATAATTTGTACAATCCGACCCCCCAAACATGAAAAGAGCTGAAAGAAGTTAAAGAGAAAACAAATAACGCACACTATAACCTTCTAAACAATTATATGTAGCAATTTTTAATACTGTAGGGCAGTACTATTCCCGGAAGCAACCTCTGAGTGACCCAGCCCATGGTCCCGTGTCGTCAAAAACGCACATTCATACGTAAATTTGAAATAGTGCGCGCAGAAGCACATGCGCAAAACCGTTTTGTAAAATGATATATTAATTATTTTTATTTTATCATATGTCATTTTACAAAAGGACATTTTACAAACCTACGTTTTGCGCATGTGCTCCTGCACACACTTTTTCAGTCACAACACAGCAATCAGAGGAGGACGCGCTGAAAACTGTAATGCTGTTCTCTTCCTTCATAACTCGTACTGAGAAGGTTTGAGTTGCAGAGGAATTTGTGACTGTTTCACCTGTTCAACCACATCAAAGTTTCGTAATTAGTAAGTCCATGCTTTTTCTCTTTTTGTTCTTATGTGCTGAAGGGCCGCTGTGCCTTGGTGAAACGGTGTTTGTACGTGAAGAGCTCTTTTCCAAAATGCCATAAACCTAAAAAGCTGCCTCAAAGAACCAGCAAAAGTAATGATTATGAATATGTAAAATATTGCAAAAAGACATTTTAATTGTTTATTAATTTCTGTGTCAGCTGCAAAGATGAAGTTGACGATAGGTCAAGTTGACGATCTTCACAGTAGGCTAGTGAACGCACCGGAGAAATGCACATTTATTAGGCTACATAGTTTTATTTTGTTTTGGATGGTTTTGTTTAGAACCAGCTTTCTGTAAATATATTTCACATTTTTTAGGCCTGTGAGGCGAGTAGGCTACGGTTCGGTTCATGATGATATAATCTCCAGTTCAAGCACCTTATATTGTGCTAGCCTATATTTACTTTTTATGTATTAAATCCAGGAAATTGGTTAATGAAAAAATTATTAAAATTAAGATACAGTTAATACAAAATGAAATTCGTTTTAAAGAAAGGCTTTGTGCTTTCTGTTTTGAGGTCTCTGTGAAAGTTTGAAAGTCTTTTAGTGCCGCTTTCAGAGCAGATATCCACAAACACAGTAACAGTAAACACGGGTCTAAATATTATAATATTCACCATATATCTAGCAACAGTTCAACTGCAATGTGAAGTTTATGCAACAATAACATAAACTAATAAGTAAGAATTTCTTACCTTACATCTTTCTTGTCTTCAAATCGCGTTCTTCTTCTTCTGAGGTAAATCCAATGTAAGCTCACTGCGTGTCTTCCAAACTCGATGAAAAGCAGAGACTTATGAAGTGTGGTGTTTTGTTTTTTGAGGTAATGAGCGCGATCGCGTTCCATGTGGAGATTTGCATGTGAATCTCTTTTGCGCTCGTGGGCGTGGTCAAATTAAAAATAATGAGCAAGCGTTTGAGAAACTGGACATCTTGTTGGTTTTATACAAATTACTTAAACAGAGAATATTTGTTTCCAGTTTGAATCCGATCATTTAAAAGTACACACTTAAATGTTTATAAAGGTATATGGCTCATAAATGTGTGACAAGTATTCGCTGAGTTTTGTTTCAGTTTATAGATGTGCTCAAGAAAAAAAAGTTCACCGCGACGGAGAGGCAGAACGCACACCCTGTTTATTTTCTTTATTTTACAAAAGCACAATGTTTTGATTTGATTGTAAGTGGACACATACAAAAGTATATCATAGATATCACAGATTGTCACAAATATCACAGATTGTTTTTTCATATTTCTTTTTTCTGTATGACCATAAATGACGACGTATTTTAAGTTTATGTTGCTGCTATGTGAAAAAAATCCAGCAAAACGCGCGGGCGTGTTTGTCGACCCCAGAGGGTTAAATAATTGTCCAAGCGTTAATACTCCAGCATTAAGAAGAATATCACAAATTGCAGGGAGTGTTTTTCATTTGATAAGTCCAAGCGCGATCCATAAACCAGAGGTTCTTGTAGCAAGCAATGCAGAGAGGTTATAGAGCTGGGTCTCTGCACCTTGAACAAAGACCAAACTTGACATAGGTTCCAACTTAGACAAATCCATCTTTTGCGGATTCAACCAAAACAAAGATCTCTCAAAGTCTAAACCTCTGAAATCTCGCAAAATAACACAAGCAGCATATTTCCAGCTTGAGTCCACTGGCCCAGTCAACAGCCTTTGAGCAAATTGAAGCCTAAAGGCTGCTATTCTGCTCTGTATATGCATTAAACCATGTCCTCCTTCTTTGGGTAAATACAGAACAGCTTTCAGCACCCAATGCATCCTGTCCCAAAAAAAATCAACTAAAATAGATTGTAATCTTGGCAGTAAATCTCGTGGAGGATCCACACAATTAAATCGATGCCATAGAGCAGATGCAATTAAATTGTTTATGATCAATACTCAACCTTTATATGACATTTTAGGGAGCAAAAATTTCCTTTTATTAAGGCGACCTTTAAATTTCTCCACAATCCCTTCAAAATTCTTTTTCAAAAACATTTCATCCCCTAAAAACACTCCCAAATATTGTAAGCCTTCCTTGGTCCAGGATAAATCTTCTGGAAGTTTTGGTTCCATATTGACCCAGCTTCCAACCAATATTGCTTCACTCTTGGACCAATTTACTTTTGTGGCAGAATTTAAAAAAAAAAAAAATTTAGGATCTCCAACAGCACATTTACATCTCTCTTTCCATTAATTAAAATAACAATGTCGTCAGCATATGTCGATAACTTAAAAACATTTGTACAACATGGGACACATACTCCAGACACTTGTGCTCTTAATTTATTTAAGAGGGGTTCTATAGCCAAAGTATACAGCATTCCAGACAAAGCACAGCAAAACAAATTTCCATTAATTTTTAAAATACTTTCAAAATCATTGTACAACACTTTTATCAAGGAAATAGAATCATTGCTAAAACCAAAAGCTGTTAAAACATTCCATAAGTACGAGTGTTCCACTCTGTCAAAAGCTTTTTCTTGGTCGATGGACACAAGGCCAAAGTCCAGTTTTAGGTTTTTACCTATATCTAAAATATCCCTAATAAAGGAAATGTTATAAAAAAAATTGTCTCCCTGGAACACAATACATCTGATCGGGATGAATAATTTGACTTATAACTTCACTTAATCTACTCGCCAGAACTTTGGAAAGTAATTTATAATCTGTACACAGCAAACTCACAGGTCTCCAATTTTTTATCTCATTTAGATCACCTTTCTTTGGCAATAATGTGAGAATACTTCTTCTACAACTTAAAGGTAGTTGTCCATTGACCAAACTTTAATTTATTACGTGCAATAAATCTGGGCTCACCTCTGTACAAAACGTCTTATAGAATTCAACTGGTAGCCCGTCTATTCCAGGTACTTTACCACCTTCCATACTTTGAAGTGCCTTTTCTAATTCCTCTAAAGTGACAGCTTTACTAAGTTCAACATTTACTTCTTCAGAGACTTGAGGCAGATTTTCAAAAAAACTCATCCTGCATTTCATCAAGTGTTAATTCACTCTCATATAATTTTCCATAAAAACTAACTGCCCTGTTTCTGATTTCAAAAGGATCTGACAACACATCTCCAGTCTCAGAACGTAAAGTGTGTATAAGCCTTTTTTTGCCCATTTTTCTTTTCTAAATTAACCCTCTGGGATCTGGGCTGTTTTTGGGGCCCTTGAGATGTTCTGTCATGCTCTGACATTTGTGCTTTTTTCAGTTGCTTATAAACATATTAATGGCAAAGGTGTAAATTCACTCTATAAAGCACAAACAGGGCTACCATAATATGTGAGCCACGTGTATGTACATGTTTTCATTTTTGAGAGAATAATGTTTATGCATGGTTATTGAAAAAACTAAAAACTAAAATTTCTGAAATAAGGCCACAAAACACATAGTAAATATGTGTCAATAAGACTTTTGACTAATGGATGTCCTCGCCTAGAGTTTTTTCTTCAAAATTATGTGAAAATAGTCTTGCTTTATCGTTCACATAAAACCATACATTGATTTAAATTGATGTAAAACAGGTTTTGCTTGGAAAGCCAATATGCGAGGGGGGCGTGAACGAGGAGTGGTTTACACCTTAGAATACAATGTCCCACCCACTCTGCATAATTAGACATTCATTCAGGTGTGAAACTGACTGAGCCACAATGCAAGGACAAAAGATATATTTAGAAGAAGACTTATATTGACCATTTAAGATTTTGCTTACATCTATCTTGTAAATATGTTTTGCTATTTTATTAAAAAGGTTACAATTACAACAATAATTACAATTTCAACAATATTTCAAGTGTACTCTTTCTTTGTAAAAAAAAAATGATTATAGGCCTACATTTTATCTATGTATTCATTAGTTTGAATATAGTCAACATTGGAACAGGTAACATCTTAGTTGATGACTTTATTTTTGACAAAAATAGTATTTTTATATACAGAAATTGCTAAACAAAAGCTTATTTGATGTGGCAGTATATTCTACAGTAAAAACTGTAGCTGTACCCAAATCTAGTCAACAAGATGTTGTCTTTCATATTTCGCCTGACTGTAACGTTGTTTTCATGAAATATTAGGGCATATTGTTAATTTGCAGTTTAATACGTTGCTTATACAAATACATTTTATTTCAACATATTTCAGTCGATTTTACTCATCTCAGTATAGCAATACAGTTTGCTAAAACATCATCATTCATTCACACACGCGATTTAAATTTAACTTCTGGCAAAGATGAAGTTGACGATAGGCTATTGACTCGCGATCTTCGCAGTAGGCTAGTGAACGCACCGGAAAAATGCACATTTATTAGGCTACATAGTTTTTTGTTTTGGATGGTTTTGTTTAGAACCAGCTTTCTGTAAATATATTTCACATTTTTTAGACCTGTGAGGCGAGTAGGCTACGGTCTGGTTCATGATGATCTCCAGTTCAAGCACCTTATGTTGTGATTGCTAGCCTATATTTACTTTAAATCCAGGAAATTTGTTAATGAAAAAATTATTAAAATTAAGATACAATTGATACAAAACGAAATTCGTTTTAAAGAAAGGATTTGTACTTTCTGTTTTGAGGTCTCTGTGAAAGTTTGAAAGTCTTTGTGCTTTTTTTAGAGCGCTCGCATCCATAATGGAGAACTGTCACGTAATATTGTTTTTTCCTCATAAATGCGAACACGAAAAATAAAAGACAAAAGACTTTTAAGTAAAACTTACTCCGAAATTGTGTCCTCGGCGGAATTCGCTCTTCAAAATGCTGCCGTTCGTCGTCTGAGGCATTGATCGGGGGGGCGTATGCGATGCATACTAGATCACCTAACTATTTACATGTGAATCGCGCCGGGGGGGCGGGGCGGCCTCAGCTCATTTAGAGATAATGAAGGGAGAAGGAAAAACGGTACCTCTCCTTGCTTTCAAACGGATTACATGAGTTGAAAACATTTGTTTTTTATATAAATTACTTCATTTAAAAGAAGAGATTTCAAGCTTCATAGAGACATATCCCACGTGCCTGTGTGAGAAGTATTCGCTGAGTTATGATTCATTTTCGGACGCGTTTTAGAATGGACTACACTGGCAGAGAGAAGGCAGAACTCGCCTCGTGTTTATTTTTCTTTATTTGGCAAAAAGCACAACACTTTGTTTTTATTGTGAGTATACACAAAAATAATACACATTTAACAGAATCGATTGATGTATGAAACTTGTTTGTAAAATCAAAGTCAAAAGAGTATTCCGGGTCTCAATTCAACTCATAAGGAAAAAAGCAAACAGATCACGCCGGCGTGATTGCCGACCTCTGAGGGTTAAAGAAGAATTTAGAAGGTGCATCCATCAACTCTATATTCTGAAAGCTTGACCTGACAAGAGCTCCTTGTGCAGCTACATCTAACAGGTCATTTAAAAAAAATATTTTTCTCTTTAAAACTCTTAATAGCAGTCAACTCTCCAGTGACATCAGCAAGTTCTTGCAATTCTTTTAGTTCTTTTTCTAACATTTCAATTGCACCTTTTCTTTCTCATGTGGCATTAAAGGTATAATGTTGGCATAACTGCCTAACTTGTGTTTTTGCAAAATCCCACCACTGCTGTACAGATTGAAAGGAAGATTTTTTTAAAAATCTAAAATCAATCCAAAACTCTTTAAAAAATACCTTTAAAAAAAAAGATCACATAACAGATTTTTATTCAAGTGCCAATAAGCACTTTTTGGCTTAATAGAACCCACTGTCACATCACATTTTACTAGACTATGGTCAGAAAATCCAACTGGGATAATAGAACATCCCCTAAAAAGATTAAGTTGATGTTTGTATCCATAGAATCTATCCAACCTCGCTAGAGATACCAGATTATCTTGAACATGCGTCCAAGTATACTGCCTTTGCGTAAAATGAAAATTTTTCCACACATCAGCAATCTCATTAGACTTCATCAATTCAGTGAGTCTCTTTCGTGATGGCATATGAGGCTCGACATGATTTCTGTCTGTTAAGTTTTCCGTACAATTAAAATCCCCCCCTAAAATTAAAACATCCTCTGTGTTACAATTTGCTAATACATGACTCAGCGTATCTAAAAAACACATTCTTTCGATTGCTCTGGTAGGAACATACACAGAAATAAATACAAAAAAAAAAATTCTCAAACTGGGCTCTGACTTTTAGCAGTCTACCCTTTAAAATCTCTTCCACTTGATATGAACAAGGAATAAAACTCTTGGAAAATAAAATAGCAACACCTCCACTGGTGGAACTCAAATGACTTAAAATAGACAATCCATCAAACTCTCTTGCCCAATCACTTGCATTTATCTCATCACTATGAGTCTCTTGAGCAAATAAAGCCTGCACTTTTTTCTGTCTAATTGTTTCAAAAAGATGAAACCGCTTTTTCCCTTCTCTTGCCCCATTCATATTCAGAGAAGCAATACATATTTCTCCCATAAATGAGGAAAGAAAAAAGCAAATTAAGACTCAACACAAACAAACCCACATAAATGTGCTTTTCATTTTTCATTGCAACTATTGGACTCTGGTTGGGCATTAAGCTTGGCAAGTATTTTCTTCAGACGATATATTTATTGATTGCTAAAACACCCTTCACTCCTTTATATTCTTGCTTTATCAATGAACTGCAGCACATCAGGAAAATGCTCTTCAATACGAACTTTTCTCGCATTCTTAGTTGCCTTCAAAAAAGATTTAATGTCATCTGAAATATAATTCCTATTCGAAAAACCACTTAGCGGAAGACTGCACTCCACACTGCATTCCGAAAAATCACTTTCACTTTCTGTGTCCGTTTGACTTAAATCGCGACCCAATCCTTTTTTTGCTTGCTGATCTGAAGGACGCTGTTCTAGCCTTCGCTTCAGTGGCGTTTTAACAGCACAATCGTCTAACTCAGTCTCCATCACACTTAACAGAAGGTTTGTCTACCGTGTTCACAACACAGTCTCTATTCTCCACCTCATTATCTTCACCCACAGTAACCATCATACCTTCATCTTCCTCAGAACGATCTGCCCGCTCTACATCCACTGTCACTGTGACAGCCGCCGGCGCCGCTATCTGCACTGAACTCAGTCCAGGCACCTCATCATCTGTGACTATCGCAGCGACATTCCGGTTTACATTTTCATTTACAGTGTTTCCATCCTTTAAAACCTGTAAAGGTCTCTCATTTGACTTATCCTGTCTACCTGGACACGCACAGATCATATGCCCCAGTTCGCCACAATTAAAATACTTCATGTAGTTTGTAGTGGCAAAAATTACGCAATTAAATTCCTCATGTCGAAAATTTAAGGACAAATCCAGTTCATCAATGTTATCTTGCAGGATCATATAAACATAACGCCTAAAAGACACTACATGTTTCAAGAGAGGAGACTTGGTGCCAATCGGAATCATCTTTATAGGTGAAACTGTTTTACCATAACGGGAAAGCAATCCGATCAACACTTCATTTGGGATAAATGGTGGCACATTTGATAACGTCACCTTTTTAGAAGGTGTAGACAAGGGAAGCACTGGTATAAAAATACTGTTAATCACTATGCCGCTTTGTACTAACTGATTTGCTAAATCCACTGTTTTCACAAATACAACAACAGCGCTGTTCATACGGGACGTTGGTACAATATTCTCGTGTCCGACCGCTTCTCCCACCTCTAAACTGCATCCCTCCACACCAGCGACTGAATCTATTTTGACACCATGACGCCTTGTCAGAGAATAGAAACTCCCGCCGCTGCCTGGGGTGGCCATGCTCCCAACACGTGGGAGCCGTCACCCTGTCTGACACAACACTCACTTCCCTACTTCACAAATTAATTCTACAAAATAGAAACCAATAAACAACTAACCAAAAACAAACAAAACAGAAAAAAATAAAAAAGATAGAGAAGTATAGACCACTCGTACCTCACACAGCAGACAAACGCTCGCTCACATTCGCTCCGCCCACTCACCCGGCACATGCACAGAGAGAGAGAGAGAGTGTGAGAGAGTGAGTGAGGGAGTGTGTGGTGTGTTTGTATGAGAGAGTGTGTGTGTGAGTGTGCGTGTGTGAGAGAGAGAGAGAGAGAGAGAGAGAGAGAGAGGTTCCATTCAGCAATGGAATGAGAGAGAGAGAATGGCGAATGGAGAGAGAGAGAGGTTCCATTCAGCAACAGCAGCAAGAAAATGAGCTCCTGATTTTTTGCTTTTTAAATGTTGGTTTAAGACAAGACAGACAATCAGTTTTGATACAATTCTACAAAATAAGACCTTCTGCAACATATTAACTACAAAAGGACTTTAAATCAATCAAGAAAAATCAGCAGAAGACAACTAGCAGACAACTAACTGACAGAAGGCTAAAAGGTCCCACAACTGCCACAAGAGAGAAGAAAGAAGAACTCTCGGAGTGAGTACAGATATAATATAAAATATCTACAATCAACTACCTTTATTTTGGGGAAAAGATTTGCCCAAAAACTGGGTTTGAACAAATTAAGCTACAGTTAAAGGGCTAACTCCAGTGGATATCAGCATATTCATAAAACAACAACAACAACAACAAACTGCCAGCAACTGTCAGAATATTTGAACAATGACAGAATCAATACCCATAACATACCCTTCCAAAGCTATCAATGAGATCCTAAAGAAAAGACATAAAGAAAATCTCCTAAAGAACCGTCCAGAAACCCTGTACTACTCAGACTTGTACAGGAATGGAGAGGTCAGTAACATCATATTCTATACAGAAGACCCAGAACAGATCAGACAACATTACCCCACAGTAATCAGAAAGGGCATCAGTAATGGATGGAAACTGCAGATTATAGAAGGAGATGATTCAGATTCAGATGTCACGATAACAGCTAACCTATATAAAATTGGGACTGTAATGATTCAGGTGAAGCTGAAACAATTTGAAAAAGATTTCCTCCAAATTAAAGAAAAAGCTCAGCTGAACAAGATCAGCCCTAATACACAGAAGAGTGCAGAAGACACCTCGACCTCCAGCCATCAGTCCAGTGACGACAGTGAGGAGATCTCCCTTCTACACAGCATCATCAGCGACATGAAGGAGAAGTTCAGGGAGATGGAGCTGGAGCAGCTGACAGAGAAGATGCATCGAGTAGTGAAGGAGACTGATCCAACAGAGAAAGAAGCAGATTACAGGAAAGAAATATAAATCCTTAAGAAATAAGCTCAAGAAATGAAAAACCAGGGAAAGGAGTACAACAATCAGCTGTCTGTAATGAGGGAAGAGTTGAGAAAGCTGAGAGAGGACAGAGAGTCCCACATAACACAACGGTCAGCTGTGGAGAAGCAGTCGACACAGAGAGGAGAACAGCAGAGCTCCGAGGAGACGGCTCCTCCAGCGACCACAGAGACCCAGCCCAGCAGCCCTCCTCCATCCGACTCCTACAGTCAGTCACAGCCTCAGATTATACTCCTCATGGACTCCAATGGCAAGTTTATTGATGAAAAGAAACTGTTTCCGAGAACAAACATAAAAAAAATATAATATCTTGTGTGAAGAGCAGCTGGGTTCCCCCAGCCACATTATCATCCACACCGGCACCAACGACCTCAGAGCTCAGCGAGAGAGAGTAGCTACAGCTCTCATTAATGTGACAGAGAAGGCAACCTCCAACTTCCCAACTCCAAAATCATCCTCTCCACCC